>NC_039366.1:159668229-159728826 GCF_003573695.1 Papaver somniferum | reverse complement strand
AAAAAAAAAAAACGCTCGCACCTGGTCGGCCGGAAGTTGGCCGGCGGCGACGGCGACGATCAGGTGGCGGCGGAACTTCAAGCTGCTGGCGTGAAGGAGGAGAGGTGATGGAGAGATGGACGTGGAGAAATAAAAAAAAAGGATTAATTCCTTTTATACAATTTTTTTATTTCCAAAACCTAATTTTCCAAGGATTTCCTTATTGGGCCCGTCCCGCGAATCCTGACCAACCACGGATCCAAACCAGCGGTTCAACACCAATTTATTCTCACCAAACGACACTTCAATCATGACATTTAAGCTTTCATCAAGTCTTGGTATGCTAATGCTCTCTAAATCAGGTAACGTCTCAACTTACGACTAAATTCAATTACTGGTATTGTTATTTATGGCCGGAAAATCACCATTTAATGCTGACTGAGGAACACATCTTTCCTCGGTAAGCAGGGGACTTAATGTAGATGGTGGATTTTCGACAATGGCTAAAATCTCAAACTCATAATTACACGAAGCTCTGATCCAGCAATCATACGTGAGTATTGAGACAGGGGTCTCTCATCGAATTCTCAACGAAGAGTACTTTCTCTCGGAGTACATGTAGATATGTAGTCTCACGACTGGACAACGGAATATCTCATGAATACTGAACACTTTCAGTGATTATTTCTATATAGTATCACGATATGGACGGCTCCTAGACAGCTTGCTCTGCTAGTATAGGGCGATAACGTCTTCAGGAACAAACAACGAGTTTACCCTGACTATATAAAGGATATGAATTACCGACAAGCTCATATCGGGATAATTAATGCTCCTAGACAGCTTGCTCTGCTAGTATAGAGCCACAAAGTTAATTATTCCTAATTAAGATTAATTCTGCCGTGACATTCACTACTGAATTCCCAGAATAATCTATTATTTCTCCTATTCCATGGTCGAATCCACGACTGGTCCCATGGAATGGCAATAAGAATTGTTCTGATTCTATGATCGAATCCACGGCTTGATCTCATAGAATAGCAATAACTATATTATCTCATTACTCCGATTTCATGATCGAATCCACAACTGGTCTCATAAATGGTAATAGATAAATCTTAATTACTCTGATTCTATGGTCGAATATACGATCCCATGGAATGGTAATGCTCACTTTATTATTCTGAATTCGTAGTCAAATCCTCAGCTGATCCTATGAATTAATAATAAACATCTTATTACTCAGTTTTGTAAATTATTCTCCACTGAATTCCACAATTAGTAATAAATAATTAACAATCGGGCGTCTGAGCTACCTCTAAGTAAGCCCCAATTTATATGGTGAAAGTGTATTCAACGACAATGCACTAACAGTCACCGCACGAACGAGTATTTCAAAATACAACGAAACGATGAACTATGCAAAATAGGGAAGAAAATAATAAATAATTAAAAATATTGACCAGGGTGCTGGGAGCATGGACACACGACCAACCGACCGTGTCATGGTCAATCCCACGCCAGTTTTATATTTTTAATGCATTTTTATTATTTTCCATGATTTGATGAAAATTCTCTCGTTTTACCAAATCTCCTTCGTCTCGAGGAAACTCCTCGACTTCATGGTGTTTTCATAAACCCATGAAAATAATATAAAATTAAGGAAAAAAGTGTGGGGCGTGACCATTGGCCAACCGACCATGCCTTGGTTCCAGCCGGTCCCACACCTCATGGTTCCTCATTATTTTATTATTATTATCATTATTTCTCTGATTTCATGAAAAAACTCCTTGATTTCATGGTATTTTGCAAAAATTAGGAAATAAATAATATAAAATTGTGAAAAACTTGTAGGATCGGGCCCTAGCCGGCCGGCCATGCCCTAGCCGGTCCCACATGCCCCTTTATTTTATTATTATTTTATCTTCCTTGAATTTATCAAATTCCTTGATTTCATGGTATTTCTCTCAAATTAGGAAAAATTCCCTCAAATCATGAAAAAATACCTAAAAAATATTAAAAATTATGAAAACTTGTGGGACCGGGCCCTAGCCGGCCGGCCATGCCTCCCACGGCCCCACACGCCCTTGTTTTTATTATTTTAATATTTTTGGCTTCCTTGAACTCATGAAACTCCTTCACTTCAGGAAAACTCCCTAAATTCATCAAAACTCTTTAAATCCATGATATTTTTCATAAAATCATCAAAATATTATAAAATTAAGGAAAAGGCACCACGGGACCGTGGCCACGACCGGCCGACCATGCCTTGGCCTTGGCGGTCCCACGCCTCCTTATTCCTTATTTTATAATTATTTTCCATCATCTCATGGTGTTTTCCTCAGTTTCGTCGAAACCCTAATTTTGGCATATTTTCTCGAATGGATGCTCAATTGCATGCCAGAAAATATCAAAATTCTCAGGAGTGAGACACGGAAGCCTTGGGGACACGAGCACGCTATCTTGACCGACCAAGATTGGCTCTTTGGCTTACAGAAGCTGGTACCATCAAGTTTCACAATTTTGACCTAATTTGCACAATTGCACGTATTAGGTCCAAGACTCTTCCAAACACTTTGGATTTTCATGAAGTGATCATCAGGCAGTCATGTGACTACCCAGGGCCGGTTTCATGACCCCATGGTCGGTCCCTCACTCCGTCATAATTAATTAGGTTTTCTCACCTAAGGCTCAGATGAGCATTTTCGAATAAATGATTAAACCAGCATTTAATCATTCTTTCACCAAAAAATCGTCAACTCTTCAGGAGTTCTTTGTATTTTCTCACGTGAGCATATGGACACTACATGGTTTATCCACGGTCCCATGTAGTCACTCCCTTCTTCGTCCCATGGTTAAAATTCTGACGAACCATGAATTGATCATCAATTGATCAAATTCGGGTTTCTGAATCCAAGGATCATCATTCCAGATTCCAACCTTAATAATTTTACGACGACTTCATGGTCATTAATTTTATTAATTATGCTCGGTTCAATGACCAGTATTCTAATTAATATTTTTGGTACACTGTCAATAATCCATCAGATGAGCAACACATGCTCAGACGATCAAATATTCAACAATTCATCACATGAGCAACACTTGCTCAGATGATAAATATTTGCTCAAACCAAGGAATATTGGTTCAACAATCAATATTCAACGATCCATCGAATGAGCAATACTTGCTCGCTTCATCGTAAGAACTATACCTCTGTCTCATGACATGTTCAACTCATGAGTTTCAGAACATCATCTTCAACTCAGCAACTACATGGACTTATCGTCCCATCAAACCACGAAGTCATCAATTGAGTGATTGACTAACATACCACGAGACGTCAATCGTGTCACTTTGGGGGATATCACTTAGGGTTTCGGTCTGGCGGTCTACGGCACGTGTGTTCAAACACACGATGGAATGTGAGCAAGTCGTGCACTCAGTTGAAGGAATTCACGAGGTAGTGGGTGGAGAATCGACCAAGTCTCCACACGTTGAGCAACTGGTTTCAAACACGATACTTCCCCACTCCTTGATTCCATCAACTGTCACACTTCATGGGATCATGGTGTCTAAAATTCCAGCAATATAAATAAGTCTCTGAATCATGATTGAATCATCAGCATCAATAATATCATCAATCTCACGTCTCATCGACAACACGAGATCATCAACTCATCAATTGAGCAACTACTCTCGATTGAGCAATTTCAATCATTCAGAGCTTATCATATTCATAATTCATACACCCACAATCTTTGATTACCATTGATTCCACACATTTCCCAGCTTCCCTCCTACAGATCAACCCATCCTCTCTTGTGACCGAATTTACTCTGGAACGGTCATTGTCTTGATTTAGGCCGGAGTACTACAGATTGATCTCTCGAATCTAAAGCACCCCCTTTGCAGCGGTGCATCTGTGTGAGGTTTAAAATTTTTCTCGGTTCGAGGAGTCTCCTCTGTACGGCCGTCTCCTCAATTCCTTAAAAACCAGCAAATCGTTTTTCCACATCTACACCGTTCCATCATAAAGGGTGAATGTTGGAGAGGTGTAACCATTTGGCAGAGGAATCCTTTGCGTAGAATTAGGGTATGGAGGTTGGTGACGGTGGACAGAAGACATCTTGTCTTTTCCACGATCCTCCAAAAGGCGTTCCAGGTCTTCACGAGTGATAAAACTGCATGGTTCTTTCGCCGGTGAATTTCTGCAGTCTTAGGGATTTCTTCATCATCTACTACATGGATCAGAGTGACCTCGGGATCAGCGTCTGAAGACGTTTCTTTAGCTTTTCCTTTCTCCTGATTTTTCTCTGACATCTTGTCTGTAAGAGTCTTGAGATAATCACATAGTTCCTTCTGAGTAGCAGCCATGTCAGTCTGATTTTTGGCAAGAGTCTCCTACACCTTCATGAGGTCACCAATGGTAGGTGGATTTTCTCTGATTTCTTCAGGTGACCGACCAAAGAGTGGATTGTTGATGGCGCCAGTGCCATCACTTGCAGGGGTGATCACCAGAGCACTTAGAGGAGTAGTAGTGGCAGGTTGCGCCGGAGGAGTAGTAATGGCAGGTTGAGCCGTAGGAGTGGTGTTGGCAGCACCACTAGAGCTTGCAATATTTGGGTAGGGTGTTGAACCCGGATTGGTAACTGAACCAGACCTAAGACGACCATCTTTGTAAGAATTGAGATTGCAACCGAGAGAATGATCTCCCACCGTGGTCGCCAATCTGTAGATGTGGCAAAACGAGTTGCTGGTTTTTACGGAATTGAGAAGACGACCGTGCAGAGGAAACTCCTTGAATCGAGCGAACTGTTAAACCTCACACAGATGCAATTCAAGAAGGGAGTGCTTTGAATTCGAGAGATCAATCTTTAAGACTCCAGCCTAAACCAAGACAATGGTCGTTCCAGAGTCAATTCGGTCACAAGAGAGGATGGGTCAACCTGTAGGAGGGAAGCTGAGAAATGTGTGAGATCAATGGTGATCGAATATTGTAGGTGTGTTGTGTATTCTGTGTGAAGAAATAAAATAAGCTCTGATTGATTGAATTTGCTCTGCTGAGAGTAATTGCTCAGATGTTGAGTTGTTAATCTCGTGTTGTATGTTTGATGAAAGATTGTCTTGTCTTCAATCATGATTCATAGACTTATTTATATTGCTAGAATTGTAAACACCTTGATCCCATGAAGTGACAGTTGCTGGAGTCAAAGAGTGGGGAAGTGGAAATTGTGTTAAAACCAGTTGCTCATCGTGTGGAGACTTGGTTGATTTTATACCCACTACTTTGCTAACTCCTTCAACTGATTGCACGACTTTCTCACATTCTCATCGTGTGTATGAACACACGTGCCGTAGACCTCCATACCAAAACCCTAGTTAATATCCCCCCATGTAACATGATTGATGTCTCGTGATTGTGGAGTCTGCAAATCAGACGTGTATTTAGTTAGTCAGTTGCTGACTTCATGGGACGATGATTCCTTGTATTGCTGAGTCGAACGTGATTTGAAAATGTTATGAGACTCATGAATTGAACATGTCTGTTGAGACAGAGGTATGATTCTCAAGTAAATGCTGATAGTTAAGGTGAGAAAATATTGCTCATTCGATGGATTGTTGAATATTGATAGTTGAACCAATATTCCTTAGTCTGGGCAAATATTGCTCATTTGAGCAAATGTTGCTCGTTTGATGAATTATTGGTAGCAGGACTAAATAAAATATTAATTTAAAATACTGGAACCGAGTATTAGAATGTTGATCACGGGATCAACGTAAAGTTATTAGTGTTTGAATCTGCTCAGAATTATGTTTTGCAGAGCTTTGGATTCAAAACCCTAATTTTGATCAATTGCTGATCTATTGATGATTTATTGAAAATCAACCATGGAGTGAAGGAGGGACCATATACATGGGATGATGGATCAACCATGGAGCTCCTAGATTCTCGAGTGAACAAAATACCAAAGTCTCTTGAAGACCAGTTGGTGGAAGGATGATTAAATGATGGTCTAATCATTTATTAAAATAATGCTCATCTGAGCCTTAGGTGATAAAACCTAATTAATTATGAAGAGATGAGGGACCAACCAAGGGGTCATGAAACCGGACCTGGTTGGTCACGGAATCGACTGACTATCATTCCAAGAAATTCCAAGTTGTTTGGAAGGATTCTGGACCTAATACGTGCGATTGTGCAAATTAGGTCAAATTGAGAAAATACGTGGGACCGGATCCTTGCAATCCAAAGATCCAACCTTGGTCGGTCAAGGTAACATGCTCACGTCGCCAGAGTGTCTGTGTCTCAGTCCTGAGAATTTTGATATTTTCTGATGTGCGTTTGAGCAACATTTTGAGAAAATATGAAGAAATCAAGGATTTTGCTGAAACTGAGGAAACTTCATAAGATGAAAGAAATAATAATAATAAAATGAAGGAATCATGAAGTGTGGGACCGTCTATGGCCAAGGCATGGTAGGCCGACCAAGGAGCCCGGTCCCATGACACTTTTCCTAATTTTATACTATTTTCATGATTTTAGGGAAATATCATGAAATCAAGGAGTTGTTGAAACCAAGGATTTTTGTTGAAATCAAGGAATTTCCTTGAAGTGAAGGGGTTTCCATGAGATGAGGGAAACTAATAATATTAATAATAATAAAATAAGGGCGTGTGGGACCGGCTTGGGCCCGGTCCCACTAGTTTCCCTAATTTTATCCTTTTTCCTTAATGTGAAGGAAATATCATGAAATCAAGGACTAGCCACGGCACGAGCGGCCGGCCGGTGGTCCCAGTCCCCCGACGCCATGATTAATATTTTATTATTTATTATTTTCTTCCTATTTTGCATAGGTTCATCGTTCCTTCGTGTTTTGGAATGCTCGTTCGTGCATTCAGGTGCTCGTTAGTGCATTATTTCCAAGTACACTTGCACCATTTTGGTCGGGGCTTACTCGATAGTGGCTCAGATGCCCGTGTGTTGAATATTTATTACTAACCCATGGAATTCTGCTGGGAGGAACCATGAATTGAGGTAACAAAATATTATGAAAAACCTAGAATATTTTCCAGGGACTCAATTAATGAATATAATGATTTACGAATAATTAATTGAGGGCTCTATACTAGTACGATCGTCTAGGAGCATTAATTATTCAGGAATTAAGTGATATGAGCTTGTTGAAGCATCATATTTCTTTTATATAGTCAGGGAAAACATTGTTACATCCTGAAGACGTTATTGCTTTATACTAGCAGGCAAGCTCTCTAGGAGCCGTCCAATTTTTCGATTCTATATAGAAGTAATTACTTTAATTGCTCAGTATTCATGAGATATGTCATTGCCCCAACTGAGAGACTACACATCTACATATACTCTGAGAGACAGTATTCTCAGCCAGAGATTCTTGTGGCATGAGCTTTCACACTTTCGATAAGAGACATGAGCCTCAATACTCATCTGATTGCTGGATCAGGAGCACATACAATTATGGGTTTACGATTTTATCCCTTGTCGAAAATCCACCATCTACAGTCATTTACTTTATATTTCCGCATTAAAATTGTTTTATTATAACTAAAGTAAATTACACAAATGTTAATTCTTATTTACTTGATAAGCAATCCTATTGTGTTTGGTTAAGTCTGAACCTTTTTATCAATTAAACATACTTCTTTGTTGTATTATCTCGATCTCATATCCATAGACGATCATACGAAGTGTGAAGCGATTAGTTGCATTGTCTCGACTCAGTCCATAGACAACCACTTTCGGAAAAAGGACTTATAGGTAGGAAAAGTTTTAGCTTGAGGTATATTTTGGTACCCTCGCCTTTTCACCTTGATCTTTGATATGAAGGGAAATCAAATAGGCTTATATGTTAGAGGAAAATTGACATCAAAAAATTTCAGTTAGGTTGTAAAGGACATCAGCTAAAGGAATTAATTTAGAGCACTGTGAGGCTCAAGAGATGTAAGCGACTGTGACTGAATCTCTTCGAGGGTGGATTCGATCTCAACTACATTCCAGTCTGAAGTCTGATAGTAGGCTAGTATCTGTAGCGACTTAATATAATTTGGTTTCCAAATATGGAAGGGGTCCTTGGATTTTTCTACTATTGTGGTTTATCTCGTTAAGAAAACTTCTGGTGTCTTGTGTTTTTCCTTTTCCGTATTATATTTTTTATCTTTATAATTGGATTCACACAAGTTGTACGTATTCAATCTTAGTAGATATGTCTGTATAATTGTAATCAATCATGAGACTTGTTTCTTGTAGAATTGGTATCTTGAAATATAGATACCAAATTTATTACTTGGCAGAATATCGGTTGAATTATTTGTATACAACTAGATTGATCTAGAATATTGATTTTTAAGATCGTCCAAGTACTTTTCTTAAAAATCGGGTTCACGGACTCCATAGTCAATACATTCTGATTGAGAAGAGATAAAGATATAAACTCTATATACATATTGTCAAGGATTATTAAGTTAGTCTACTTGCATTTGTATTAGGTTTTGTCCATATAGGTTGCTTAATAGAAAAGTTGGCAGTGTACTTGGTACCCTCTCCTTTTCAATATTGTTTACCAAAGCCTTGTATTATCTACAAACATAGTTTGTGTTAGAGCATTGCTCGGTAGAACTTGCATGTGTTGCTATCTCAAGCATGTTTGTAAATATTAGTGATCAAAACTATAAGTCTTGATTTCTAGTATACTATAGCTAAGGTCTCGGACTAGAATAGAAAGTGTAGTTGAGCTCAAGAACTCCATGGCAATCATCATACAAGACGAAGGACTACTCAAGGAACCGGTGGATCTTCATCGACTAAAAGGTATGTGGAGACTTGAACTTATCTATCACTCAAAAGTCTATTCATCTCCTATCTTCAGACAAAAGTCGTTTTTCTATATAGACTTTGATTATACACATTTTCTATTTCGAGCCGAGTTTATCTCGCCTATCTATTTCTCGAAATATGTGTTTCTAAGCTTTCGCTTTAGCCAAATTCATCTTTACCTAGTGACGAAAGTCATGACAAGTTTCAATCACTTTGAAAATTTCTTACTTTGACGAAAAATAGTTTGTGAATAACAACTATATAATATCAACGTCCTCTAAGAATGTTTCAATGATTGAAATGAGAGTTTAGATTATATAACCATTGGAGGACATAAGCATTGTTGTGGAAACACATATATGTATAAGTCCTTATTCCTTGAACCGAAGTTTGCGAACTTTGTTGATCAAGAGAACCGGAATGGTGGCGTGAGCCAAGTCCGCGAACTCAGTCCGCAAACTAGCGGAAGTTCTCGTCCCAAGAAATTCTGCTAGAGTTTGTGAACTCCGTCCGGGAACTTAAGTCCGCGAACTTGAGTAGGTTATATCTAAAAACGATGTTTGTAAACTTATTCTTATATAAACTAAGGAATGCAAATTGCAAACCGTGGCTATATATTTCATGAACCGATTCGAGTGAATCAAATCGTTTTTGCTTCAATTGTGTCTTATATAGTTACATAAGATTTCCTTGCAATTGAACAATTCTCTAACTAGTTCATTTGAGTCACTTGAACTAGTTATGGTGAAGAAGAATATGGTTGATATGAAAGTGATCATATGGCTAACCATTTGGTTGACTATTGTTGAACCAACAAATGTACAAGTTTGAGTACGGTTACACAAGCCTAGAAACGTGCATTTCATTTGTGTGTAACAAGATAGTTTTCGATCTAACGGTTGAAAGATATTAGCTTGAATCTAATCCAGTTTTCATCTAACGGTGAATATTGAATGCTTTGTTACCAAGTTAACATTGATTGCAAACCCTGATTTGAAGGACTATATAAGGGAGAGCTCTAGCAAATGGGAAACCTAATCCCCACACCTTATGTGTGATACTAGTTGTTCTAAGCTAGAGTTGATTCTCCTTTAACCTTTGGTTTCTTCTTCTAAACCAGGTTAACGACTTAAAGACTTCATTGGGATTGTAAAGCCAGACCGATATTGTTAGAGAATTGCTCGGTCGAACACGCATGCTTTGCTATCTCAAGCATGTTTGTCAATGTTAGTGATCAAAACTATAAGTCTTGATTTCTAGCCTACATGGATAAAAGTCTCAGACTAGGATCGAAAGTGTAGTTGAGCTCAAGACTCCATGGCGATCATCATACAAGACGAAGGAATACTAAAGGAACTGGTGGATCTTCATCGACTAAAAGGTATGTGGATACTTGAACTTATTTTTCACTCAAAAGTCTATCTATTCTATCTCCTACTCTTGAGACAAAAGTCGTGCTGATGTATATATTTTCATTATACGCATTTGCTATTTCGAGCCGAGTTTAACTCGCCTATCTATTTCTAGAAATATGTGTTGGTAAGCTTTCGCTTTAGCCAAATTCATCTTTACCTAGTGACGAATGTCATGTTATGTTTCAATCACTTTGAAAATTGCTCTGACGAAAAATGGTCTGTGAATAATGGCTACATAACGTCCTCTGAGAATGTTTCAATGATTGAAATGAGAGTTTAGATTACATAACCATTGGTAGGATATAATCATTGTTGTGGAAACACATATATGTATAAGTCCTTATTCCTTGAACCAAAGTTTGCGAACTTTGTTGATCAAGAGAAACGGAATGTGGCGTGAGCCAAGTCCGCGAATTGGCAGAAGTTCTCGACCCGAGAATTTCTGCTGGAGTTTGTGAACTCCTTCCGTGAGCTTAAGTCCGCGAACTTGAACAGGTTATATCTAAAACCGGTTGTTCTTGAACTCATGTTTATATAAACTAAGGAATGCTTTTGCAAACCGTGGCTATAAAGTTCATGAACCGATTCGAGTCAATCAAACCGTTTTTGCTTCAATTGTGTCTTGTGTAGTTACATAAGATCTTAGCAATTGAACAACTCTCTAACTAGTTCATTTGAGTCATTTGAACTAGTTATGGTGAAGAAGAATATGGTGGATATGAACGTGATCATATGGCTAACCATTTGGTTAACTATTGTTGAACCAACAAATGTTAATGTTTGGGAACGGTTTGTAAACCCAAAATTGGACATTTCATTTGCGTGTAACAAGCTAAGTTTTGGATCCAACGGTTCAGAAATATTAGCTTGAATCCAATCAGGTTTTCATCTAATGGTGAATATTGAATGCTTTGTTACCAAGCTAACATTGATTGCAAACCCTGATTTGAAAGACTATATAAAGGAGAACTCTAGCAACTGGGAAACCTAATCCCCACACCTTACGTGTGATACTAGTTGCATAGATAGAGTCGATTCTCCTTTAACCTTTGCTTTCTTCTTCTAAAACCATGTTAACATCTTAAAGACTTCATTGGATTGTGAAGCCAGACCGATACTACTTTTCTTGTAGTTGTGTGATCTGATCTTGCATCTTCTATCGTTACGAGTACGATTGTAATAATTGACTCGAGATTTTATTCTCCGATAGGCAAGATAGAAAAGTAATCACAAACACATCGTCTCATCATTTGTGATTCCACAATATCTTTGTTCGCTGCGTCGATTAGGATTATTGTGAGGTGATTGATAATACTAGGCTGTTCTTCGGGAATATAAGTCCGGTTTATCAATTGGTTCCTGTTCACCTTGATTTATCAAAAGACGGAACAAAACTCGTAGGTATATTCGTGGGAGACGAATTTATCTATCACCGTAGACTTTTCTGTGTGATACAAATTTGTTTATTAAAGTCTTCGACTTTGGGTCGTAGCAACTCTTAGTTGTGGGTGAGATCAGCTAAAGGAATCAAGTACGTAGCATCCTGCTGGGATCAGAGACGTAGGAGCATAACTGTACCTTGGATCAGTGTGAGATTGATTGGGGTTCAACTACAGTCCAGACCGAAGTTAATTTGGAGTAGGCTAGTGTCTGTAGCGTCTTAGTACAATGTGTGTTCAATCTGGACTAGGTCCCGGGGTTTTTCTGCATTTGCGGTTTCCTCGTTAACAAAATTCTGGTTTCTGTGTTATTTATTTTTCGCATTATATTTTGTTATATAATTGAAATATCACAGGTTGTGCGTTGTTCAATCAATTAGAATATCCAACCTTTTGGTTGTTGATTTAAATTGATTGACACTTGGATATTGGTCTTTGGTATCATCCAAGTTATCTCTCTAGTATTTGATAAAGACTCGCAGATTTCTATTTGCTTGAGTACAAATCGAGAGATTGAGATATAAACTCTTTTGTTATCTAGATTGAGTCTGATTGTCTAGTTGATTCTCTAGAAAGTATATTGGAGTTTGTCCATACAGAATGCTAAGCGAAATATTGGGTGTGGTTGTTGTATCCCCGCTTTTTCAATTGGTATCAGAGCATCCAAACACATATAAGACCTTACAAGTTTGTGTTTGTAGCGATCTGATTATGGACGAGTCTATCTCTAATAACGTACCAATTCAGAAAACACCAGATCATTCTGAAAGCTTTGTTTCACCTGAGAAAACTGTCATATTTTTAAGTTAATATCTAAACATTCTCTTGATGTAAAAAATGTTGATTGGGAAACACTCCTAGAAGAACAGTTGGATGAACTTTCTGATGAAGGTGATTGAGATATTGATAGAGATGTTGATGAGGAAGTCTCAGGGAACGTTAAGTTTTTGGATTCGTGGAATATGAAGAAGATTACAACTTATCATGTCACTCCTCTTCTGACTCCTCTCTGTCGTGAAAACAAGAAATTGAAAAAGATTTACGGAGGTCTTTATGGTCAGAATCGCACTTGCGGATCAGTCCTCAAAGATACCGAGGAAAACCTGAGTAGAAAGTCACTTGAATGTGATCGTGTATATCAAAAATACTTCTTACTGGAAGAGAAACTTGCAAAAACTGAAGGAAGGATTAACTCTCAGCAAGCTTGTTTTGATGACAGAGAAAGCGCTTTTCTCGCTCGAGAAAAATGCCTTGAGGCTGATTTAGCTGCTACTCTTGATAAAATAAAGATGTTGGAAGATGACTTGAAAAAGTTCAATACTAGTTCAAGAAAATTAACCACTATGCTAGGAGCAAGTAAAAATCATCGTGATACACGAGGATTGGGCTATAAGGGAATAGATTCTCCAAATATTAGCAAAGAGGTAAAATTTGTCAAGGCTAGTGATTCTTCTCAACAAAAGGTTTCCACTGATGGAAAAAATGAAACACCTTCACCGGCAGTTAAGGTTCAAAAGAGCAAAGTATATCAACCTCCCAAGTCAGCGCACATGGATCGAGGTAAGAACATTTCTTATGTTTGCCACTATAGCGGGAATAAAGGTCACCTGGAAAGGAGATGTCGCTTCCGCATAAGGAATGAAAAACTTCATGATGTTCTTGTTTGGGAATCACAAGAAGTTGTGAAACCAAGATCATACGTTAAGATTGATCTTCTTAACATTACAGGTTGTAACTGTCCAACCTTTACGCAAAGGAATCAGTGTTGTGATAAACCTAGATTTGCCTATAAACGTCGTACGAATCCTTTTCACAATCGTAATGGTTATCAAAAGGATAACTTCGTAAATACGAAGACAAGATCTGATGCTCCCAATTGGAGAAAGACTAACTTGCAAAAGAATAGTCAATCCAATTCTCTTCCGGAAAATCTTGAAGAGAGTACTGGGAAGAAGGTTTCGGTCGTTCCTAAACGCACTCAAAAGTGGATACCAAAGAAAGTCAATGATGTTTTGAGTGTGAAAAGGAATGATCTCCCATAAAGTTCCATGACTATGGAGAAAGTAGTATCCATGATGCTGGAACTTAAAGAGTTCTTTGGGAAGATGGATTTGGATGTGAAAGGTTCTAAAAGCGCTCTCTTTCATGATAATACAAAAGTCACTTGTGGTGAGCAAGACATTGTTCACCTCAACACAACTTGAGTGTGTTGTAAGTGTATCCTCACCAAGGAATGCCATGTTATGTATACGGTGAGGGAAGCACGAAAATTGGGGCGCACTGATTATGTTTGGTAAGGCTGTAGAATTCAACTGGATTCATCTAAAAAGGTATGTCTAGAAACTTGAGCAAGATTTATGATTTTATTTGCTTAGAGAACTTATAATGATTCACATACCTTTCTTATCGTTCTTTCCTACCTAACTTGATCTGTGTTTAAGGTTCTTAAATGTTTAGGTTTGAAAATAATAGTTCGGGATGTTTGGATTTCATGGTACACATACCATAATTTAAAATCAAAATCCAGGGGTTTAAGTTCGCATACCCAGTTTGCAAACTGCTCCAAGTCATGAAAATTCGTTTGCAAACCCGTATGCATACTTGCATGTAGACGTCGATATTCGGTAAACTTGTTTTGGCCGTAATTTCTTCGTATGAACTCAGAATGAACTCATTATTTTTGCATTCTCTTCCTCTTTGATTTCTCTTCAAAATGGAGATGAGAATTTATGAATTTGGATGAGTTAAGATTGGTATTTGTTCTGTCTCTTGTTTTTGAGTGTTTTACTCCGTTTCGTTGCACTTGTTCCACTTCTCTTGGACTTGGGCACTTGTATTCTTGGAGTACTACTCTTCTAAGATCATTGTAGCTTTTACAAGAATGTTGTTTGTGAATCACAAATAAGGAAGTTCAAGAACGGGTTGTAGTATGCATTACTATGGGATTCTTGAATGTTCACAATCATCTCACGTGAACTATAGTGCATGGTCGTTAATGACTTTGTATGTTCTTCTTTGTTAAGAAAATCTTTTTATACGCCTTTGGTAGCTATTCTTGGTGTAAATCCGAGCGAAAAAATTGATTCTACCCTCTAAGAACAAATCATCTTATATGTGCATTACGAGTTTGTCTTGATGCCTAGGAAACTTCTTATGAGAATTTATTCTTGTTTTTGAGAAGGATTACTAGAGTTTGGAATAGCAATTATTGTGATTAGACATAGCTATGTCCAACGTTTTCATCTTCATGTTTTTAGATGTATTGGTTTAAACTCTAAATTTGTTTGGAAGATGATTTTTGCAGTATTAATCTTTATGGTTTTATATATTGCAAATTTGTTATGGGATATGTATGTTTACGTCCGTGAACTATGATTGTCCCATACCTTGTCAAAAGTAAAGTCTTTCGTATGTCGATATGCATGTATTGATAAAAAAAACGAATAGACTTTTGACAAATAAAAAAGTTAAGCCTATTATGTCAATTATTGATGGAGGATAGGTTAAAATCTTTTGTTTGCAAGGATTATGTCTATTGAATGTCGTTATGCGAATAGTGATGGAAAATATAATGAATCCTTGTGTATTCCGCAGTATTGATCATCCATAATCCATATTTTATGTATTAGTGTGAGGCTCTGTAAAGTGTCTTATGTTGAGCACTAAACGACCAAGTTGATTATTTTTATGATTAGCTATCTTGTTGTTCCGTGAGGTACTTTATGTCGAGCATATTCAACTAAATTAATCATCTTGTTTGGTTATTTAGTTGTTGCTCCGTAAGTTTTTTTGTGTCGAGCATGACCAATTAAATTGATTACTTTTGTGATTAGTTTGATTGTGTATTTCGATTAGATTAATTATGGGTTCTCTTGTGATTAATCTAATTGTATGTTTTTAAGTCTCCATAAATTCACTTATGTTGAGCATTTGTCGATTAAATTAATCATGGGTTCTCTTGTGGTTAGTTTAATTGAATATTTTGGATTCAAATTCATACTTGTATGTGATTTGTTATGTCCAAAGAAATCCTTCTTTCCTTTCGAAATTAAGGTCGCTCTTGTTGTTCTTTCGGGAATGACATTTTATGGGGGAGAGTTCTTTTGAACTTGTGCTTAATTGCCAAATCTTTGTGGGGAGTGCGACTGTAGAATATTATAGGGGTTATCTTGTATTTTTACAAACTCCTTGATGAATGCATTTAGCTTCGGCTTTATGATTGCATCTAAATTAGATGATATACTTTTGCTTTCTTTTGGTCACGAAATATCTCTTTCGTAAATTTCATTAGGATCCCGTTCTTGTACCTTTGCCAATTTTATTGACAAAAAGGGGGAGAATTAATATGTAGTTCACACTACAAATACACATGGTTTTCGAATCATTATGTAAGGGGGAGTAGTTTCCATGTGAGATGGGGTATTGACTAAGGGGGAGTGATACATATCACCATAGTATTGTTGTTGAAGTTGTGATACAATTGGACTTTGACGCTGTGTAATGATACTATGACACTATATAACAATAATTGAGAACTATTGTTTTCTTATTGTTATAGCTACGGATTTTCAACAACGATGATGCTAAACTTACAACCTTTGGGATCATTGGAGTACTTGGAAGTGACGAAGATTTCGTGTAATGTTGAAGATTAGGCATGTGGAATAGGAGCTACAAAAGTTAATTTATTTATTTTTTGTATTCCATATGCATTAATAGTTTTGTCACTAAAATTGACAAAGGGGGAGATTATTAGAGCATTGCTCGGTCGAACTCGCATGCGTTGCTATCTCAAGCATGTTTGTCAATGTTAGTGATCAAAACCATAAGTCTTTATTTTTAGTCTACTATAACTAAGGTCTCGGACTGGGATAGAAAGTGTAGTTGAGATCAAGAACTCCATGGCAATCATCATACAAGATGAAGGACTACTCAAGGAACCGGTGGATCTTCATCGACTAAAAGGTATGTGGAGACTTGAACTTATATATCACTCAAAAGTCTATTCATCTCCTATCTTCAGACAAAAGTCGTTTTTCTATATAGACTTCGATTATACACATTTTCTATTTCGAGCCGAGTTTATCTCGCCTATCTATTTCTCGAAATATGTGTTTCTAAGCTTTCGCTTTAGCCAAATTCATCTTTACCTAGTGACGAAAGTCATGAAAAGTTTCAATCACTTTGAAAATTTCTTACTTTGACGAAAAATAGTTTGTGAATAACAACTATATAATATCAACGTCCTCTAAGAATGTTTCAATGATTGAAATGAGAGTTTAGATTATATAACCATTGGAGGACATAAGCATTGTTGTGGAAACACATATATGTATAAGTCCTTATTCCTTGAACCGAAGTTTGCGAACTTTGTTGATCAAGAGAACCGGAATGGTGGCGTGAGCCAAGTCCGCGAACTCAGTCCGCAAACTAGCGGAAGTTCTCGTCCCAAGAAATTCTGCTAGAGTTTTTGAACTCCGTCCGCGAACTTGAGTAGGTTATATCTAAAAACGATGTTTGTAAACTTATTCTTATATAAACTAAGTCCGGTTTATCAATTGGTTCCTGTTCACCTTGATTTATCAAAATACGGAATAAAACTCATAGGTATATTCGTGGGAGATGAATTTATCTATCACCGTAGATTTTTATGTGTGATACAGATTTGTTTATTAAAGTCTTCGATTTTGGGTCGTAGCAAGTCTTAGTTGTGGATGAGATCAGCTAAGGGAATCAAGTACGTAGCATCCTGCTGGGATCAGAGACGTAGGAGCATAACTGTACCTTGGATCAGTGTGAGATTGATTGGGGTTCAACTATAGTCCATACTGAAGTAAATTTGGAGTAGGCTAGTGTATGTAGCGGATTAATACAACGTGTATTCAATCTGGACTAGGTCCCGGGGTTTTTCTGCATGTGTGGTTTCCTCGTTAACAAAATTTTGGTGTCTGTGTTATTTCTTTTCCGCATTATATTTTGTTATATAATTGAAATATCACATGTTGTGCGTTGTTCAATCAATTAGAATATCCGACCTTTTGGTTGTTGATTTAAATTGATTGACACTCGGATATTGGTCTTTGGTACCATCCAAGTTATCTCTCTAGTATTTGATAAAGACTCGTAGATTTCTATTTGCTTGAGTATATATCAAATCGAGAGATTGAGATATAAACTCTTTGATATACTTTTTATCAAGATTGAGTCTGATTGTCTAGGTTATTCTCTAGAAAGTATATTGGACTTTGTCCATACAGATTGTTAAGCGAAATATTAGGTGTGGTTGTTGTACCCGCATTTTAAGATACTACTTTCTTGTAGTTGTGTGATATGATCTTGTTGTTTCTATCGTACGAGTAAAATTGTAATAATTGGCTTGAGATTGATATCTCCGATAGGCAATATATAAAACAAATCACAAACACTTTGTCTCATCGTTTGTGATTCCGCAATATCTTTTTTCGTTGCGTCGATTAAGATTATTGTGAGGTGATTGATAATACTAGGTTGTTCTTCGGGAATATAAGTCTGGTTTATCAATTGGTTCTTGTTCACCTTGATTTATCAAAAGACGGAACAAAACTCGTAGGTATATTCGTGGGAGACGGATTTATCTATTACCGTAGACTTTTCTGTGGGATACAGATTTGTTTATTAAAGTCTTCGACTTTGGGTCGTAGCAACTCTTAGTTGTGGGTGAGATCAGCTAAGGGAATCAAGTACGTAGCATCCTGCTAGGATCAGAGACGTAGGAGCATAACTGTACCTTGGATCAGTGTGAGATTGATTGGGGTTCAACTACAGTCCAGACCGAAGTTAATTTGGAGTAGGCTAGTGTCTGTAGCGGCTTAATACAGTGTGTGTTCAATCTGGACTAGGTCCCGGGGTTTTTCTGCATTTGCGGTTTCCTCGTTAACAAAATCTGGTGTCTGTGTTATTTGTTTTCAACATTATATTTTGTTATATAATTGAAATATCACAGGTTGTGCGTTGTTCAATCAATTAGAATATCCGACCTTTTGGTTGTTCATTTAAATTGATTGGCACTTGGATATTGGTCTTTGGTACCATCCAAGTTATCTCTCTAGTATTTGATAAAGACGCGCAGATTTCTGTTTGCTTGAGTATATATCAAATCGAGAGATTGAGATATAAACTCTTTGATATACTTTTTATCTAGATTGACTCTGACTGTCTAGTTGATTCTCTCGAAAGTATATTGGAGTTTATTCATACAAATTTCTAAGTGAAATATTGGGTGTGGTTGTTGTGCCCCCACTTTTTCAATTGGTATTAGAGCAGGCAAACACGTTTAAAAGACCTTACAAGTCTGTGTTTGTGGCAATCTGAGTCTGAGGACAGAATCTCTGACATGTACGCATACCAAGATGTCTTCTAAAGATTTTAACTATGCCAAATGTCTTGGGAATACCTCAAAGGATTACTTCTTAGTTGATTCTTCCGAATCCCGAGGTAAGAAGATTGTTCCATCTTGTGTCAACAATTCTCTCTCCGATGAGACATTGGGCACTATGTCAAAAGCTGAAATGGAGCTCACCAGAATTTCAAAAAATTCTACTGAGATCATTGATTTTCAGGATCATGATGAATTTGAAAAGTCTATTGATCGATAACATGAACTCTATAGCATTATTGAATCCTTCTCTAAGAATATTAAAAAACTACTCCAAGAAACTACTCTACAACATGAAAAGATTAGTGTTCTTGAGGATATAGTTAAGGAAGACTCAATTAGAGAGAAACGTTTGATCGAGACGCATTCATCAGAGCTTAACAGGCTTCGTGTCAAAAAAGAGAAACTAGAAGGATCCCTCACTCTAGCCGATGAACAGTGCAGATCCTTGGAAAAGGAAAACTCTGTCTTAAGGAAAAATTCTTCTGTACAAACTAATTCTCATGGATTGCAGTACATGAAGGATCTTTCAGAAGAAGGTTGTGACAAGAAAGGTTTACATAAGTTGCAATCTTCTCATATGGATATGAAGTTAAAACAGGTGTCGTTTATTGCTTCTCCTCCACGAACATGTACATTTTGTGGGGGGAAAAATCACTATGCTATCCATTGTTTTGCCAGGAAGAAACAAATTTCTAAACTTCATAATTTGCTTCTCTCCACTGTCAATGGAACAAATAGTCAGTCGACCACTGCAGTGAAACGCATACCCACAGAAATCCAGAAATCTTATAAATATGGTCTCTTTCCTAGAAATCATCACAGAGTTGAAATGCATTCGAATGGGATAAATTCTTGTGCTACTGATAAAAGCATTCCATGTGTTAATAAGAGTATTTATGGAAAATCTAAGTCTAGAAAATGGATTCCTCTCTATCCAGATCCTCTTGAACTAGTCGCAAGAGGTCCTAGATTTAGTCCTCAGAGAAAGCCTTCTGACGGATATGTTAAACAAGCTGTGTCTTACCCTTCTGGGATGAGCGTCAACCGAAGAAAGGCAAAGAATACAAAGATCAAGCTGTCAGATGATATGTACAACTCCTTTCTCAATAATCACAGTGGTAATATTTCTCACTTTATCACCTGATTTCAGGTACTCCTTTTCCTTGTGTCTAGCTTGAGAGATGCAAGGATAATTGTTGGGAAATGCTCAAGTAAGTATGTTGTACACTATTTGTTATCTTTGTGCTTCTGTACCACCGGTCCACGAACGTTCGCGTCTTCTTGTGAGTTCATAGGGTTTCCAAAAACAAGAGTTTCCTTCTCCTGTTTACATACACATATATATTTCTCTATATTGTGTCTTTCCATCCCTAACAAAAATTATGGAGAACTCTGCATCTCAAGAGATTGTGCATATTGATATGGAGGAAGACGCTCAAGGACGTGAATCAATTCAAGAGGTGGTTCTTAAGAAGATGCTTGAAAGAAAGAATCACAAATCCTGGATTGATGATTCCGTCAAGGATTTTTCTCGTTTTCAGAATGATTCAAAGGTCGAGTTTGCTAATGTTCAATTGCAAATAAACCAACTCCTAGATGGTCAGGCCAGAATCCTTGCTAATCAGAATATTCTGATACAGAATCAAAAGAATCTCATCATGGATTGTGTCAAAGCTAGACAGCTTGCTAGGGTTGTTGATCGTAAAGTTGGTGTTCTAACTCACGAATATGGTGTATCTACGGTCAAGAGAGTAAAGGAAATCAGTGACACCTTCTTTGATGGATTCATTGGAAGATATGAGGTTCTCAATGAACTCTGATTTTTCCTTTAGATTGCCTTGTAAATCTACTATTTTCTTGTTTTTGTTAGAAGAATAACTAGAGTTTGGAATAACCATTATTGTGATTACACATAGCTATGTTCAACGTTTTCATCTTCATGTTTTTAGATTTATTGGTTTAAATTCTAAATTTGTTTGGAAGATGATTTTTGCAGTATTAATCTTTATGGTTTTATATATTGCAATATTGTTATGGGATATGTGTGTTTACGTCTGTGAACTATGATTGTCCCATACCTTGTCAAAAGTAAAGTCTTTCGTATGTCGATACGCATGTACTGATAAAAGAATGAATAGACTTTTGACAAATACAAAAGTTAAGCCTATTATGTCAACTATTGATGGAAGATAGGTTAAAATCTTTTGTTTGCAAGGATTATGTCTATTCAATGTCGTTATGCGAATAGTGATAGAAAATAGAATGAATCCTTGTGTATTACGCAGTATTGATCTTCCCTGATCCATATTTTTATGTATTACTATGAGGCTCAGTAAAGTGTCTTATGTTGAGCATTAAACGGCCAAGTTGATTATTTTTATGATTAGATTAGTTTTGTTCCGTGAGGTAATTTATGTCGAGCATATTCAACTAAATTAATCATCTTGTTTGGTTATTTAATTGTTGCTTCGTAAGTTTTCTTATGATGAGCATGACCAATTAAATTGATTACTTTTGTAATTAGTTTGGTTGTGTATTTCAATTAGATTAATTATGGGTTCTCTTGTGATTAATCTAGTTGTATATTTTTGAGTCTCCATAAGTTCACTTATGTTGAGCATTTTCAATTAAATTAATCATTGGTTCTCTTGTGGTTAATTTAATTGAGTATTTTGGATTCAAATTCATACATGTATGTGATTTGTTATGTCCAAAGAAATCCTTATTTTTCTTTCGAAATTAAGGTCGCTCTTGTTGTTCCTTTGGGAATGACATTTTATGGGGGAGAGTTCTTAATTGAACTTGTGCTTAATTACCAAATCTTTGTGGGGAGTGTGGTTGTGGAATATTATAGGGGTTATCTTGTATCTTTATAAACTCCTTAATGAACGCATTTAGCTTCGGCTATATGATTGCATCTAAATAAGATGATATGTGTTTCTTTCTTTTGGTCATATGAAATATCTCTTTCGAAAATTTCATTAGGATCCCGTTCTTGTACCTTTGCCAATTTTATTGACAAAAAGGGGGAGAATTAATATTTTGCTACAAATACATATGGTTTTCAGATCATTATGTAAGGGGGAGTGATTTCCATGTGAGATGTAGTATTGACTAAGGGGGAGTGATATATATCACCATAGTATTGTTGTTGAAGTTATGATACAATTGAAATTTGACGTTGTGTAATGATATTATGACACTGTATAACAATGATTGAGAACTCTTGTTTTCTCGTTGTTATAGCTATGGATTTTCAGCAACGATGATGCTAAACTTACAACCTTTGGGATCATTGGAGTACTTGGAAGTGATGAAGATTTCGATTAATTTTGAAGATTAGACATGTGGAATAGGAGCTACAAAAGTTAATTTATTTATTTTTTTTATTCCATGTGTATTGATAGTTTTGTTACAAAAGGGGAGATTGTTAGAGCATTGCTCGGTCGAACTCGCATGCGTTGCTATCTCAAGCATGTTTGTCAATATTAGTGATCAAAACTATATGTCTTGATTTCTAGTCTACTATAGCTAAGGTCGCAGACTAGGATAGAAAGTGTAGTTGATCTCAAGAACTCCATGGTAATCATCATACAAGACGAAGGACTACTCAAGGAACCAGTGGATCTTCATCGACTAAAAGGTATGTGGAGACTTGAACTTATCTATCACTCAAAAGTCTATTTATCTCTTATCTTTAGACAAAAGTCGTTTTGCTATATAGACTTAGATTATACATATTTGCTATTTCGAGCCGAATTTATCTCGCCTATCTGTTTCTCGAAATATGTGTTGGTAAGCTTTCACTTTAGCCAAGTTCATCTTTACCTAGTGACGAAAGTGATGACAAGTTTCAATCACTTTGAAAATTGCTTACCTTGACGAAAAATAGTTTGTGAATAACAACTATAGAATATCAACGTCCTCTAAGAATGTTTCAATGATTGAAATGAGAGTTTAGATTATATAACCATTGGAGGATATAAGCATTGTTGTGGAAACACATATATGTGTAAGTCCTTATTCCTTGAACCAAAGTTTGCGAACTTTGTTGATCAAGAGAACCGGAATGGTGGCGTGAGCCAAGTCCGCGAACTCATTCCGCGAACTGGCGGAAGTTGTCGTCCCGAGAAATTCTGTTGAAGTTTGTGAACTCAGTCTGGGAACTTAAATCCGCGAACCCAGTCCGCGAACTTGAGTAGGTTATATCTAAAAACGATGTTTGTGAACTTATTCTTATATAAACTAAGGAATGCAAATTGCAAACCGTGGCTATATAGTTCATTCGAGTGAATCAAATCGTTTTTTCTTCAATTGTGTCTTGTGTAGTTACATAAGATTTCCTTGCAATTGAACAACTCTCTACCTAGTTCATTTGTGTCACTTGAATTAGTTATGATGAAGAATAATATGGTTGATATGAAAGTGACCATATGGATAGCCATTTGGCTAACTATTGTTGAACCAACAAATGTACAAGTTTGGGTACGGTTACACAAGCCTAGAAACGTGCATTTCATTTGTGTGTAACAAGCTAGTTTTCGATCTAATGGTTGAAATATATTAGCTTGAATCTAATCAGGTTTTCATCTAACGATGAATATTGAATTCTTTGTTACCAAGCTAACATTGATTGCAACTTGAATGGAGAACTCTAGCAACTTGAAAACCTAATCCCCACCTTTTTGTGTGATACTAGTTGTGCTAAGCTAGAGTCGATTCTCCTTTAACCTTTGGTTTCTTCTTCTAAACCAGGTTAACGACTTAAAGACTTCATTGGGATTGTGAAGCCAGACCGATACTACTTTCTTGTAGTTGTGTGATCTGATCTTGTTGTTTCTATCGTACGAGTACAATTGTAATATTTGGCTTGAGATTGATATCTCCGATAGACAAGATATAAAAGAAATCACAAACACTTCGTCTCATCGATTGTGATTCCGCAATATATTTTTTCGTTGCGTCGATTAAGATTATTATGAGGTGATTGATAATACTAGGCTGTTCTTCGGGAATATAATTCTGGTTTATCAATTGGTTCCTGTTCACCTTGATTTATCAAAAGACGGAACAAAAATCGTAGGTATATTCGTGGGAGACGGATTTATCTACTACCGTAGAATTTTCTGTGGGATATAGATTTGTTTATTAAAGTCGTCGACTTTGGGTCATAGCAACTCTTAGTTGTGGGTGAGATCAACTAAGGGAATCAAGTACGTAGCATCCTGCTGGGATCAGAGAAGTAGGAGCATAACTGTACCTTGGATCAGTGTGAGATTGATTGGGGTTCAACTACAGTCCAGACCGAAGTTAATTTGGAGTAGGCTAGTGTTCGTAGTGTCTTAATACAATGTGTGTTCAATTTTGACTAGGTCCCAGGGTTTTTCTGAATTTGCGGTTTTGTCATTAACAAAATTCTGGTGTCTGTATTATTTCTTTTCTGCATTATATTTTGTTATATAATTGAAATATCACAGGTTGTGCGTTGTTCAATCAATTAGAATATCTGACCTTTTGGTTGTTGATTTAAATTGATTGACACTTGAATATTGGTCTTTGGTACCATCCAAGTTATCTCTCTAGTATTTGATAAAGACTCGCATATTTTTATTTGCTTGAGTATATATCAAATCGAGAGATTGAGATATAAGCTCTTTGATATACTTTTTATCTAGATTGAGTCTGACTGTCTAGTTGATTCTCTAGAAAGTATATTGGAGTTTGTCCATGCAGATTACTAAGCGAAAATTGGGTGTGGTTGTTGTACCCCTTTTTATGTTTGCTCGAGGTGTTAGAACATGATAACATTAACGAACATGAGTGGGGCAGCAGAGATGCACATGTTTTGGGGACATTTCCACGTTCGATGCTTGGATACACACGTCTTCGCATCCGACAATCAGGCACGCGCGTCTGATGGGCACTTAATTTATATGTTTTTACCGCCAAATTTATGTTTGTTAATAGTGAAAAATACTAGAACCCCCTATTATGTGGGTTCAATATATATAAGCCCCACTAAATGGATCCTACACTATCAACTTCATTCTTTCACATTTGCATATTTCTAGGACCAGAACTTTTATTTTAAGGGCTTGATAATAAAGTGACTTTTTCGTAATGATAGTATTACCTTTTTCTATATATACAAGCATAAAATCAGTAGATACACTTTCATTTCTCAATTTTCTTTCTCTCTCTTGCCTCTCTCTCTCGTCTGTAGAGAAAACCATTTCTAGGGTTTTCTCAGATTCATTTTTTACTTTTCGAAACAATTTGATTCAATAGAAATTTCTTAAAATCATTCGTCATTGAAGATCTGGAGATTCTTCTGATGATGTTTATGGATTTGTTAAACTTAGTTCGAACACCTCTGTTTTACGAAGACGAAGATGATGTTTATGGATCTTTGACGATGATGACGATGATGTTTAATCAAATAATCGATTGAACTTAATAGATTTGATCCGCGTCTGGATTTTTCAGTTGATTCGAAGATGTGAAAGGTATTGATTCAAATTTATAGATCTGAATGATTTAAGATTTTTCAGTTGATTTGAAAAATTAATCAATTTATAAATCTGAATGATTCGACTCCAATTTATTTAACAATTGATCATCTATGTACGAACTCTCAATTGATTCTAGTTTGTTGTTTCAAATCTACTCCATGTAAGGTTTTCTGATTTGAAGTTGTCGTTTCTTTTAATTTCGGAAATCAAGAAGAATCATCATTGTTTCGGAAGAATAGCAACAGAATCAAGGTACATTTTGATTTTTAGTTGTTGTTATTGTTTGTAATTTCTCGATTCAATTTTAATTCCATTCTCTATTTCAATTTTGATTCAGTTTTATCGCAAATTTGATTTCCTATGAAAACCAATCTTGATCTGTTTTTGATCATTTAATTTTGTTTTGTTCATTTAGATTAGGTGATTTTCAGTTGGATTGAAGAAAAATTAAGGAATATGTGGATTCAATTTTATAAATCAGGTGTGTATAGATTTATTTAGGAGTATGATGTTTTCCTATGAGGTCAAAGACTGTTGGTTTTCAATTATGGTTGAAATTACTACAACAATGCTACTTACTGTCACTTTGCATCATGTGATTCATGGTTTGATTGTGAAACTGAGCTTTTGAGTTAATGATTTGAAGTTGATTGAATGGAAGCTTGAACCTGAAATCATACATGAAGTATTGCAGCCGAGCTTTTTTTCCTCACACTTCAGGTTTAGGTTTGATATGTGTAACTCTTAGTTACATTAGGAGAATACATGTGTAACTCTTAGTTACAGCAGAGAAATGCATATGTAACTGGTGATGTTGTTGTATTGTTGAGTGTTGAATCTACTTTTTTGAGTTTGTAACTCTGTAGCCACTCTTGAGGTGAGGATATGCCTTTGTTATATACTTTTTGCAGTTAAGTTTTGATGGATATTATGCCGCCAAGGGTTCAGATGCGCATTGTGTGTTGCATATATGTTTTGATTTCCATTTGCAAGATTGATGAATATGTTTTATTCTGTTTACAGGTTAGATATAGTATGTGGTTTTGCTGTAGTGGCCTTGTTGGAGCCAGATAAACAAGTTATGGTGCTAGGAGGCAATAAGGGTATGTAACTTCCAGATGTGTAACTTCTACTTACACAAGCTAAATAGATGTGTAATTTCTAGTTACACATGATAATTAGATGTGTAACTTTTACTTACATATCTTGTTTGAATATGTAACTTCTCGTTTTAGTGATTGAATTGAAATGATTTGTGGTCTGTTTTGTACGTTGTTTTGTCTTTTCATTGGATTGTTGAGATTAGTTTTTGTAGAAGAGATTGGACAGTTTTGATTATTGAATTGTGAATTTTCAATTATAACCTGTAATGGCGTATAAGGACTTGCACTTGGAAGTGGTGTAGAATTGGAAATAGTTAGTGATTTCTGCTAAGCTTCATTGTTGTAGTAATTGATTTTATTGAACCTTTTATGTTGCAACTTCTAGTGTACTTGTCACTATGATAGTTAGAGTGACTGGTCATCATGTTGGTTGATTGTAGCAGGGATGTCACTAATAGTTCAGCTTGGCGTGAAGCATAATATCTGGAACATATTTTCTTAATCTTTTACAGCAATCACTCAAGGAATCAACGCGAGAGACATTAATAAGCTTCGAGATGCAGGAATCTACACCTGCAATGGATTGACGATGCGTACCAAGAAGGTAAACCCCACTTTCTGATTTTGAATCTTGAGTTTTTGAGAATGTTGTGGTATTATCAAAATTTTAATTCATCTAATTGCAACTTTGATGGTTAGTATGAGAATAAATGCTAAATACCCACATGTGTAACTTCCAATCACACATTTCATATGCATGTGTAACTCCAAATTACACATGCCTTTTTATGTGTACTAGCTGATTATACATGCTTGTTTTAGTTTTAGGAGTGTTTAGTTAGTGAATTTCCTTTAGATTGGTAGATGTAATAGCATCCTAATTATACTGTTTCATACACATAGTTCGTATTTGTGTATTATTTCATATTCATAGTTCATGTATTTGTGTATTGTTAAATTATATTGTTTTCACTCTTTGTGCAATATTCTTCTTGTAGTTGCAAGAAATCCTACACTACACCCCTCATATGATTTCACTAACATTCAGCTCATTTTAGATTAACAATCTTAATTTTATTGATGAATCTTTGAACAATCTTACAAGAAAAGAAAGAATCAAGAATAAACCTTTCTCTAGATTTTCTCTCTCCTATTTACTTGTTTCTCACCCAGAAAAAGATCTCTCCCTTTTCTTCCCAGTTGAACGACTAATTATAGGGAAATACATAGTAGATGACAGCTAATCTGTCCTTTATTTTAGGATATGGCTTGCGACATTCTCGCAACCTTACAAATGTTAATCTCGCAAACTCTCTAATTTTCGCAGGATCATCACATCTTTCTCATGATTTTAGCTGACGTCGTTTATTATATCATTTCTCAAATTGTTCTGCGACGCTGTTGTGTTGTGTTGTTGATAATTTCGCTGAAATATTATTGCTGCGATATTCTGATCCTACATCTTGCCTCTTCTTATATCTTCTCTGCAAAGTGGATAATGATGTGAGAAATGCCGCAGCTATTCATTTCTTCATATTCTGCATTTATCACACGTATTCTTTCTTCCATCTGTTTCTTGACACGTCTTTTGTAACCGCTATTTTTTAACCGCTTATATCTTTCCATATTAATCGTGTTTATCTTCTCGAGGAAAAAATCCCTCTATATATACTCTTTCTCAGTCTCTTCTTATTTCTTTTTATTTTCTCTACGACTTCATCGTTCTTCTGCAAATTCCGTTATTGCAACTTTTCTTCTTTCTTCTTCAATCTTTTTAAGTTCTTCTTCATCTTCATACTATTTCCTCTGCGGATCTCCATCATTCGTAATTTTCTTCGAAACAATCTTCATGCTAGTGTTTTCCATGGATTCATCAAGGTTAGTTTTCTTTTTTCTTCTTTATGGGTTTTGCTGAAATTGATCTTGTTTACGGCCTTATTTGATGTTGTTTATGTGATTCACATACTGTTGTTATTTCAGCAAAAGCGCCTCCAACACTAAATTTACAGTTCAGAACCCTAATATTCCCAAACCGCAGCATAAGATTGTTACGCATAAAAGAAAGTCTGCGAATCAGAAGGTAGTAAGAAACATTATTCTTTTCTAATAACAATATTTTTGCCTCTGTTTCTTATCTGGATTGTAATTCGCAGGGTGATAAGGATGTCAATAAACCTCTCAAGAAATCTCGCCACCTTAAAACTGTTGAAACTTTTGTTCCATTCCACTTACTTATCTCTTCTAAGTCTCCTGCGACATCTTCGCAAGATAAACCATCATCTCCAATTCGCGAAAAAGCTGCCCCAGACTTCATTTTTTCAGCTGACCTTTCAATGATTGAAACCCCCATTATTGATCCCTCTGTAAATGAAACTTATTCTCTTCTTATTGATAATATTTCTCAACCTTCTATCATTGCCAGTTCTCTACCTGAATCTCTTCCCTTTTCGAAAGAAACCGTGGAAGGAATATATATTGCTTTCAAAGTTTTGTCCGGAATCCTAGATGATGTCAAGAAGTATTCCATTGATCCTGTCAAGTCTAGTATTTGCGAAATTCTGAGTAAGTATTTCGGTTCTGACAGAGCTGCTTCGTAAACAGCTTAGGAAAAAGAGTGTAATGCTTTTCGCCTCAAAAATCAAAAGCTTCAGAATGTTTTGCTGGATCGTGACAACCTTCGCAAGAAGAATGATGAATTGAGGGGTATGATTTTCTTATCCGTGTCTTCAATTTGCCTTTCTAATGGTTTTTTCCTTCCCATATTTAATTATCTTTGAAATCCCTCCTTCGCATGTTAAGCCTTAAACCATAAACGAATAATGGAGAGATATCAATTTGAATCTTTAGTTGAAGAAGCCCGTGTTGATAAAGAGATTTTGATGGATCAATATAACCAACTAGATAACCTTTATTCATATTCTCTTGATCATATAAATAATCTTACCAATGAAAATACCCAATTATTTCAGAAGCAAGATTTATTAAGTAATGAAATATCTCGCCTTTCTTATTCTTTAACTAAAGCTAATTTAGGGATGAAAACTTTATCAGATGAGAATAAAACCTTATCTCAAGAAAAGCGATCTTGTTTAAACAAGATAGCGATATCTTCGCAACAACTTAGCATTCTTCAGAAAGTATGTAATAACCAAGAACAATCTATTTTCTCTTTGAGAAATGAACTTAAAGAAGTGACAGAGTCATCCATTGCTGAAAGAGATACACTCACTCAAGGTAGAATAGCTTTAAGTGTAAAGGCGAATCCACTTAAAGAAAAATATTCCAAATTAGAAGAATCTTATTCTTCTCTTGCGAAGAAAAATGCCTTTCTTATTTCTAAAGAGAAAAATATTCAGTCTCGACTTAAAGGTTTAGTTGGAGATAAATTTGATGATGCGATGGGCCGTTGGGAGAATAGTTGTCTGAATTTGATTCAACATCTTATTTCGCAAAAGGAAGGTAGTCATAATAGTTTGGCTGCCTTAACTATCTTTTCTTTGTCATATCTTTTTGATTTTTTCATCTTATTGAAATTTTGTATTTTTCCTTTCGCAGAGTCTGAGAAGAATCTTCATTCCTACATTTCTACTTTGGAGGCTAAATATGCCAAAATTAGCAAAGAAAAAGCATTAATTGTCTCTGTCCTTACTAGTTCTCGCGACCGAGCAGAAAGAAGACTTGATTATCTTGCTTACTTTAAGGATATTCAAGATAGGAATCATCAGAGAGCACTTCTTCGTCAAGTTCATCTCCGGGCTGAAGTCCTGGTAAATGATATCTTATTGTCTAAATCTCTTCCTCCTACATCAATCGAACCTTTGGAAGTAGATGATGATGAAGTTCCTCGTCCTGCTGATAGTGTGGTAGGACTTGAAAGAGTACCTACGACTATGTCTAACTGCAATTGCACAGTGTCACAATGTAACACAGGGAAAGCACAGGTCGATCCACAGGGACATGGTGGGTGTAGATTTGAAACTATGGTTTTAACTATAACTGATTCGAAACAAGAGTAGCACAAAAGGGGGTTTTGTTTTGTCGATACGACGGAGATGATGGTAGTAACAGAGATAACAAAAACGAAAACAAAAGTAATCTAACAAGCAGATAAATATGATGCTAGGGAAGTCGAATCCACCTCTTAACCACACCAATACAATTCAATCTCAACAATGTTCTAGTCCCTTATAATGGATACCGGTGGTATTCCTCCTATCCAAGGCAGTTTCAGGAGGATAGTTTAGTGTCACTAAGATGATTCCTAACCCTAGTATTAGATGCCCTCTCACAAGACAAACTAATCGCATATCAATCACTTAGATAATTAAACAACCCTGATATGGATATTCTAATCGCAACTAAGGTATTTCTCCAAAGTACTAACTATCTTTTCAAGGCACAAATAGTCAAAGGATCGAACAACAATCAATTAAGCATGAGTTGTAGCACAATCAACATAGTGTTACTCTAACTACAATGGATACATGGCATACACTATGAGAGCAAAATGCTGAAGGCTCAGATTATATTTATCCAAAACATTATAGCACAACAAGAACAATATCAATACACGAACCAAATGTAGCAATGGATTAATGGTTTCATCTAAACCCTAACTATGAAATTAGAACATCATGGAGATAATGAAATCAAACATCAACTACTGCTTGGTGCACCGGATAATCCGGGCATACCCACACACACACAATACCATGTTCTATTTATACCCAAAATTAGGGTTCTTAACAGTTTCCCCCAAAATTCCCAAATTAGGGTTTACATTGAAAATTAAAATTAAAGCTCACCCGTCTCTGCTTTTGTTGTCTCCCCCTCGACCCATATCTTGTTTTCCTTCTCTGCTACTCCTCCTGCTCCAATTGTCTCTTAAATCGCCTCTGCTACAAACCCTAGTTCTCTCTTTCTTGGTTGTAGCGTCTTTGCGAGAAGCTAAAACTAAGCTAAAGAGAGTCTAGGGTTTAGGGTTAGTCTGTTGTGGTGTCGGGTGAAGGTAGTGATGGTGAAGCTCGAGAAGAAGGGGAAGAATGGTGTTGCAGGTCTGTTGGTCGGGGAAGAAGGAGAAATTTGGGAAGAAGAGGAGAAGAACCCGATGGAGAATGGTTTAGGGAGTGTTTGGGTATAGGTGTTAGGTATTATAGTGTTGAGCGGTTGTAGCAAATTCAATGTCCAGCGAAGATGATACGTTGGATGATCACATCTGGATTGAATCTAACGGCTAAGATGGAACAAGCTTGCAGCGACCATTGGATGCATGATACAACAATTCTGACGGCGTAGATTGGAGTTAGGTACTATGATGTTTGACAGGAGCTTCAAGATTTGATGCTCAGTGATGAGGAGAACGTTGGATGATGTGATGGATCCAATCTGACGGCTCTCATGGAAATGGGTATGGATATTGGAAATGGATTTGTGTAAGGGTTTTGGGCCTTGGGTATGCCAAACCCATATCTTCTTTAAGGACAATTCTTCCTCTTCAAGCCCACTTCTAGTTGATCCGGCTCTTGCAAACATAATTCTTCGCTGCCTTTCTGCGGGAGTTTTTGTCGTTTCTTTGCTCTTTTCGCTCCGTGAGTTAACCAGGCTTTATTTAGTACCTAAAAATGCAAAATTAATTGAGAAAAGTATTTATTCTTGAAAACAACGAAAACACATAATATGGGATAAAATGGAGCGTTGGTGCAAAAATGATGAGTTAAATGCCAATAAAAAAGTGCAAATATATACAATATTTGGCACTCATCATAGTGATTATGATTACAAAAGTGGTGCAGAGGATAATCTCTTGGAAGATGAAGAATAAATTCCTTCTAAGGAAGCATCTGCTGGTGTTAATCAAAATGAGAATGAAAAAGAAATCTCTTCTGAAGAAGCATTTGCTGGCGAAAATCAAGGTGCTAATCAAGGTGAAGATCAGAATCAAAATGAAGGAGAATCTTGCGATAACGAGAACATTGGCGAAGAACGTTTATTATCTTCTTCTGCTGGAATTAATATTGAAGCATGAGCTTCTTGTCTTATCGTTATTACTTTTTTGCGAATAACATTCTTCAACCAACTTTGGAATCAATTTTCCCTTTTTGTGAAAAAGATAATGTTTCTTGTTTATTGATTCCCATACTTGCCTCTCATTATCTTTCTTCCGAAAAAATAATCTGTTATGAATACTTATGAATATTTTGTTTTGTCATGCGGTCTTATTTTGCCTTCCTAATTAAAGGTCTTATTATGCCACCTCTTGTCATTGCGACAAAATCGCAGGACGTCCTTGCACTTTCATGCAAAAACCCATTAATCTTGCCTTAACTTTTTCTTTTGTATTATCCTCTTCAGGAATGTTGCGACAATATGACATGCCTAAATATTCTTACGAAAATAAAGCCCCATGAAATTGTCGTCTTGCGACGAAATCGCAGGACGTCTTCACACTTTCATGCGAAAACCCATTGATCTCGTCTTATTTTTTTCTTTTGTATTATTGCCTCTTCAGGATTGTTGCACAAATATGACAAACCTTAATACTCTTGCGAATAAAAAGCCTCATGACATTTGCGTCTTAAGACACTTATCAGCTCCCTAATGGAGGGTGCCTCCCTTATCTCCCCCCTGGTTGCCCCTTCAAGGAGGCGTACTTCTACCATACAAGGTTAGCTCCTCCAATCCATTCTTAACAACAACCAGTTGTTTTCGCAGCCTCTTATCCCTTTTACCTATAGGTCTTATGGTTAAGAGACTGCACCCTAAGTGGGGTTTTCTTCAGGTCGTGTGCAGTATAAGCCAAGACTTGTCAAGAATGGCAAAGTACGCTTCAAACGTCCCTGGCACTCTTGACTCAACCGTGTACCTCGGCGTCTTGATCAGATCTTCACTCCTTGGGAGAGTTCTTATTACCTTAGTCGCCCAACCTAAGTCATATGCTTAGGCTGAGAATCCAAGGTGCCTCTCACGGATGGGATTTATTGACCCCAAAACTCCATGACTCAGGTTCCGGTAGCGGTGTAGCCTTTCCCTGAGCCATGCAACAGGTACCCCCTAATATGACGTACTTTAGGTCTTACATTTGCCTCTTGCGAAATTTTATTCGCGAACTAGGGTGTACGCCATAAGGGTTCACCCCTTTCTTTTATGTCATTGTTCTGTGATTATCTATGCAAAAATTTCGCACATCATGATCTTCTTTTGATATGAGTAATTCTACGATTATTTTTTCAGAATTTATAGCTTCTCAAATGCATTAAGTAACATTTCTATGTTCTGTCCTTCAAACTGTTTCCCACTATCAGATACCAACTGCGCAGGAATTCCGAATCTGCAAATTATATTTTCGAATATGAATGTAAAGATATCTTTGTCGCGAATATGCTGTACTTCCTTCACTTCTGTCCATTTTGTGAAATAATCTGTTGTGACTATTAAATATCTTCTTTGTCCAGAACCTGGTAAAAATGGCCCCACAATATCTAAGCCCCACTTTCCAAAAGACCAAACACTGGTTGAAGATGACAATGGTGCTCCAGGTGCATGTATTTTCTTTCCATGTCGCCGACAATCTTTGCAACGTCTTGATATTTGTTTTGCATCTTCGTGCATGTATGGCCAGTAATAGCCTTGCATTTTTGCTCTATGTGCCAAAGATCTTCCCCCGCTATGATTGCCAGCATCCCCACTTTGTAACATCTTTAGCACTTTTTCTCCTTCCTCTCGTGTCAAACATCTGAGTGATGGTCCATTAAAGGATTTTCGGTATAGCATCCCATCTCTTGGTGTTTCTCCTTTCGCCAAATATGCATGAAGTTCCATTCTCCAGTCTGCGATATTGTTCATTTGTTCTTCTTCTCCATTGTCACGTCCACTTCTTCTTCTTCTTTATTGATTGATGGTGACAGAAGTGTTTGTATTTTTATGCATCTCGCAGTTGGATCTGTCATCATGCTTGAGATGAAAGCAAAAGCGTCTGCGAGTCTGTTATCCTTCCTTGAAATGTGCCTTCATTTTACTTTTGGGATTTTCGCTGATAATTCTTCAACGAGCTTCTTGTATTTCTTCAAGGATGGTTCATTTGTAGTATACTCTCCCTTTATTTGGCGAATAACTAGCTGCGAATTCACTAGTGATCCTTGCATTTTCTAATTTCATTTCTATTGCGAATTTTAAGGCATGTATCACAGCTTCATATTCCGTTTCGTTATTAGTGGATGTGAATTCCAATCTGAATGAAAAAGCCATCTTTATTCCTTCTGGCGAAATTAAAACAATTCCAACTCCATTTCCTTCTCCATTTGATGATCCATCTACCAATATCTCCCATCTATTTGGTTTTGTTAATAAATCTTTTGGATCTCCGTGTTCTTCTTCTATATCCATCATTTCTTCTACTGCTTCATCTTCTTCTAAAGGAAATTCTGCCAAGAAATCTGCAACAACTTCTGATTTTGGGGAAGACAAAATTTCATATTTAATATCTGGTGGGGTTTTGAAAACACCTACAAACTGACCTGCAAGTGCACAGGGTCAATTGTAGTTAGTGATGGGAAGAAAAGGTTTGTCCACAGGGACTTGGAGGGAGCTATTGAAGTTCTCTAGCTAGTCTGAGCTAGTGACAGGCAGTGAAGATGGTATTTACAGAAGCAATAAAAATGAAGCAAAGAGAAAGACCAAGGCAGTGAGCCAAGGGCAGAGACAGTGAGCAAATAACCAAAGGCAGTGAAAGAGAATTAAACAAAGATGAGGTAAAATACTAAAGAACACTAGGGATTTGATTCCACCATCTAACCTATCTAGGCAGTGTTACTTGTGAACTAAAATCTTGTCCCTAATGGACCTAGGTTAAGGTTCAAGCCTGCCTATGGTCCAGGGCTGCATTAGTGGAAGATAATTAGCTTAATTCACTAGCATCACCCCTAGCATTGAGTGTCTGTTTAAGGCACACTCAATCACAGGTGATGTTTGTTCCCTAACTTCATTACTTCCCTATTTCAGTGAAATGTGGATGGTTAAGTCCCTAAATTCTCTAGTTCACCCCTAGCATTGAGTGTCTTCTTACAGCACACTCAATCACAGGTGACTTCAATCACCAAGAACACTAACATCCTAATTCAGTTATACCTACAAGAGTGTTCACTAAGTTTTTTTTTTACCCAACAAGGTCTTCAGGCTTCATCTAAGCCCCAACTGATGATCTAGAACATGTTGACAGTAATTGATGACATGATAAACATAAAGATTAATTGGAATTGCAAATTAAAAATTAACCCTAAATTAACAGTAAATTGACATTGGAATTAAACTGAAATTAACCCAATTAGGGGGTATCTCGGCTAACCAAGAACACCCCTACACATACAACACCCCCTCTATTTATACCCAAAAATATGAATTAGGGTTCCATATGTTCTTCCCCAAAAAATCCCCAAAACAGTAAAATTAGGGTTACACAATTTTTTACCTAATTTCTCTGATAACTGCTCCCTCACTTCGACCCATGCTTGTACTTCGCCTCCTGCTCCTCTCCGTGCTTCTCATGCCCTAAACCTAGTTGTTCCAACAAACCCTAATCTAGGTCAGTGAGATACAGTTGGGGGTTAGGTGGAACAATTAGGTTCTAGGGAGATGGGGTGATGTTGTACAGAGTGGTATGGTGGTGGTTTGGTGGATGTTGCAGGAGGGTTGGTGACGACAGGGAAGAAGGTGGTGGTGATGGTGGTGCGGCAGGGTATGGTGGTTGCAGACGGGGTGAGCTCGATTAGGTTCTGGCTAGGGGTTGTTTGGTTTGTGGGATATAGACTTAGGTGTTTGAGTGTTGAGCGGGATCATCGAACCTTGATGTTCGGTGATGAAAGGCGTAGGATGATAACTTCTGAAACGGATCTAACGGAGAAATTGAGACAGATCGTGAGCGACCGTTGGATGCAAAAATACAACGAAACTGACGGCTCAAGATGGAGTTAGGTGCTGTAGTGTAAGGCGGAGATATCAAACTTCGATGCACAGCAAGGGAGCGACTGTTGGATTCAACTACCATCTAATCTGATGGCTGAGAACGGAGGCGTTTTTGTGTGTAGAAAATGAGGTTGTGCGCACCATTCTTCGCAGCTTCCTTGCGTAATTTCTCCCGGCTTTTCACTACTTTTCTGCTCTTTTCGCTCTGCGACTCATCCGAACTTTATTTATTACCTAAAAATGCAAAATTAATTAATAAAAATATTTATTCTTGAAAACAATGAAAATACAGAATATGGGATAAAATGTAGAATTAATGCATAAAAGATGAGTTAAAATGCCAACAAAAAGGGATAAATATATACAATATTTGGCACTCATCAAATACCCCCAAACCTGAATTTTACTTGTCCTCAAGTAAAACAAAACTAAGGAAATCCTAACTATACCACTGTCGCTGGTCTCTCGAATGCATTTAGCGTATGCACTAAGCCTTTTAAACCACTAAGTGTCCCTAGTGGACGAGTTGAAGTCTCGTGAAGGTTTACCAGAGGTGTGCCTACAAAACCTAAGGACAAAATATAAGCTCAGATTCCATCAAATGTGACATGTGCAAAACAGTTAAAGCTCACAGCAAAATGGAGATGTCAATCTAGCTATCAAAGGCACAATCCTAGCACTGATAACAAAAAAAGACATGTGATAAGAGTGTAAAGTGTATCTACACATGTGTAAAGAAAGATCTGAAGTTATGACTACTAATCACCAAGATATAGTTTCTCAGGCTAAGAACCAAGGTCGAAATCTAGCTAGCTGTCCGGACTTTACGAGAATTGTGAATGAGTTGGAGGTATTTCACAATTACTCGCGTTGTACATCAATGGCATACACCCTCCTTGCTTATTACAAAAAACAACAAAATGACTCTTTACATGACTCTTATTTACATTGACTACTCTCTTTTTATTTTTGGAACAAGAGATGATGGAATTAATAAATACTTGATTTTTTTGTATTTTTCTGATATATATATATATATATATATATATATATATATTTTTTTTTTTTTTTGAGAAGGAAACACTTTTGATACATATACAAAAGGAAACAAAAATTACATGACACTTTGCAAGAGGTAGCCCTTTTTGATGCACCCAGTTAAATTCGATGGTTGTCTTTCTTAATGTAACCTCCACCTTCTATCCCAACCAACCAAAGAACAAGCTAGTCAAGTTTCGTTCAGTATTCTAAAGTGATTGGCAATCGTAACTTCCTATCCAACACCTTGAAGATCGAGGCCATACATGTATTGGTAGATCGTGCGCGTGCAAATTTCTTATCACTATGTGAATTGTGCTAGAATCAGGGTGCCTAAATATCTAGACTAAGACTCCTAATAATTATACATATTTGCACAAGAGTCAACATTTCAAGGTAAATGAGCTCCATTTTTTATGATTTTTCATTTTTTAATTTTTTTTTGAATTTTGATTTTTTAATTTTTTTGGAATTTTTCAATTTTTTCAAAAAGAAGAAGGAGTTCGTTTTTAATTATAGCATATTATCGTGGTATCTACTCTATACCCCCAAACCTAAACTAAACATTGTCCTCAATGTTTCAAAATATGGAAAGAATTAAAATGCAACATATGGAAAGGGACATGCTGAGTAGAGTAAAAGGAGAGAGAATACCCGATTTCGGCGAAAGCAGAATTAAAACTCCGTTATCCAAGGCAAAACTCCAACATATTCGGAGTCACAATGGATGAGCACAAAATATATACAAAAGGAAATTGAACTAACACATTATCTACAAGCAAATTTTGGTTTTTAATGGGATTGGACTATTTGGGAAAAAATTTTGGTTTTGTCGGGAGACATTTGGTTTTGGCGGGAGTCATTTGGTTTTGATGGGAAAAAGAAAAATTTTGGTTTTTTAGGGAAACATTTGGAAAACTTTGGTTTTTATGGGAGAAATTTTTGGTTTTTGAAATTGGGAGCAAGCCCACTGTTGGTCCTCTAATGGAATGGGAGGAAGGCTGCGGCCCACGAAACACTAAGTTTTAATTTTGAAAGTTTAATTTGGCCCAGTTGGTTAAGGCCCGATGTTTGTTTTAAAACTTTGGTTTCGAGGTCCACTCTTGAGTGGAAACAAGCCCACAATCGGTTACAAGCTCAGCTGGGTTTAAACCCAGAGTCCAAAATACAAGTCCAATGAAAGAATTTAAACAAGCCCACAAATTAAACAAACAAGCCCACAAAAATTAATTACAAACCCAACAGAAAATAAAAAAGCCCAAAAATTGGCTTTAATATTACAAGCCCACAATTAAAAATTGGAAGCCCACAATTCGGGTTCTCTTAAATGGGTTACCTTTTAAGCACAGCCCAGCTGCTCTGATATTGTTGCAAAAACCCAGTTGGGCTTTGGTTCTTTTCCTTGGTGGCGTCCCAGCAGAGGAAAAACAGGTTCAGAACAGCAGGTCCAACAGCAAATGAAGTGAAGCAGATGCAGATGCAAATGCTATGCAGTGAAATGCAAAAATAGCTAATAAAACAACGAGAAAAACACAGCACCAATCCCCGGCAGCGGCGCCAAAAACTTGGTGGGCCCGGAGATGTGTAAAATTAAGCGTAATAAAACGGGCCTACAGTAATACCGCAAGTGCACGGTCGTCAGTTGTAGCTCGTGCAAGTACGGGTCGATCCACAGAGATTGGGAGTGTTTGGTAGTTTCTAGCTATTTTGGGTTCTAAATTGCTATTGGGCTTTTGAGTGGTCAATGGGCTTTGAGTACCCTTTAGATCCTTTGGAAATGTACTGGGCTTAGTAAAGTGATCTGGGCTTGTGGTTTCCCTTGACAGTGAGTTACATAACAAATGGAGTAAAGCAATGAAACATGAATAAGATGGTGTTTACAGGGGCAGTGAAAATGGTATTTACAGAGGCAATAAAAATGAAGCAAAGAGAAAGACCAAGGCAGTGAGCCAAGGGCAGGGACAGTGAGCAAATAACCAAAGGCAGTGAAAGAGAAGTAAACAAAGATGAGGTAAAACACTAAAGAACACTAGGGATTTGATTCCACCATCTAACCTATCTAGGCAGTGTTACTTGTGAACTAAAATCTTGTCCCTAATGGACCTAGGTTAAGGTTCAAGCCTGCCTATGGTCCAGGGCTGCATTAGTGGAAGATAATTAGCTTAATTCACTAGCATCACCCCTAGCATTGAGTGTCTGTTTAAGGCACACTCAATCACAGGTGATGTTTGTTCCCTAACTTCATTACTTCCCTATTTCAGTGAAATGTGGATGGTTAAGTCCCTAAATTCTCTAGTTCACCCCTAGCATTGAGTGTCTTCTTACAGCACACTCAATCACAGGTGACTTCAATCACCAAGAACACTAACATCCTAATTCAGTTATACCTACAAGAGTGTTCACTAAGTTTTTTTCTACCCAACAAGGTCTTCAGGCTTCATCTAAGCCCCAACTGATGATCTAGAACATGTTGACAGTAATTGATGACATGATAAACATAAAGATTAATTGGAATTGCAAATTAAAAATTAACCCTAAATTAACAGTAAATTGACATTGGAATTAAACTGAAATTAACCCAATTAGGGGGTATCTCGGCTAACCAAGAACACCCACTACACATACAACACCCCTTCTATTTATACCCAAAAATATGAATTAGGGTTCCATATGTTCTTCCCCAAAAAATCCCCTAAAACAGTAAAATTAGGGTTACACAATTTTTTTACCTAATTTCTCTGATAATCGCTCCCTCACTTCGACCCATGCTTGTACTTCGCCTCCTGCTCCTCTCCGTGCTTCTCATGCCCTAAACCTAGTTGTTCCAACAAACCCTAATCTAGGTCAGTGAGATACAGTTGGGGGTTAGGTGGAACAATTAGGTTCTAGGGAGATGGGGTGATGTTGTACAGAGTGGTATGGTGGTGGTTTGGTGGCTGTTGCAGGAGGGTTGGTGACGACAGGGAAGAAGGTGGTGGTGATGGTGGTGAGGCAGGGTATGGTGGTTGCAGACGGGGTGAGCTCGATTAGGTTCTGGCTAGGGGTTGTTTGGTTTGTGGGATATAGACTTAGGTGTTTGAGTGTTGAGCGGGATCATCGAACCTTGATGTTCGGTGATGAAAGGCGTAGGATGATAACTTCTGAAATGGATCTAACGGAGAAATTGAGACAGATCGTGAGCGACCGTTGGATGCAAAAATACAACAAAACTGACGGCTCAAGATGGAGTTAGGTGCTGTAGTGTAAGGCGGAGATATCAAACGTTGATGAACAGCAAGGGAGCGACCGTTGGATTCAACTACCATCTGATCTGAAGGCTTGGAATTTCAGCGCTGTGGTGCTTGGCAGAGACTTCAGATTTTGATGCTCTATGAAGGAGCGACCGTCGGATGCTTCTGAGAACTGATCTGATGGCTGAGAACGGAGGCGCTTTTGTGTGTAGAAAATGAGGTTGTGCGCACCATTCTTCGCGGCTTCCTTGCGTAATTTCTCCCGGCTTTTCACTACTTTTCTGCTCTTTTCGCTCCGCGACTCATTCGAACTTTATTTATTACCTAAAAATGCAAAATTAAGTAAGAAAAATATTTATTCTTGAAAACGATGAAAATACAGAATATGGGATAAAATGTAGAATTAATGCACAAAAGATGAGTTAAAATGCCAACAAAAAGGGATAAATATATACAATATTTGGCACTCATCAAATACCCCCAAACCTGAATTTTACTTGTCCTCAAGTAAAACAAAACTAAGGAAATCCTAACTATACCACTGTCGCTGGTCTCTCGAATGCATTTAGCGTATGCACTAAGCCTTTTAAACCACTAAGTGTCCCTAGTGGACGAGTTGAAGTCTCGTGAAGGTTTGCTTAGAACGTACCTACAAAGTTCTAGGTCAAAATATAAGCTCAGATTCCATCAAATGTGACATGTGCAAAACAGTTCAAGCTCACAGCAAAATGGAGATGTCAATCTAGCTATCGAAGGCACAATCCTAGCACTGATAACAAAAAAAAGACATGTGATAAGAGTGTAAAGTGTATCTACACATGTGTAAAGAAAGATCTGAAGTTATGACTACTAATCACCAAGAGATAGTTTCTCAGGCTAAGAACCAAGGTCGAAATCTAGCTAGCTGTCCGGACTTTACGAGAATTGTGAATGAGTTGGAGGTATTTCACAATTACTCGCGTTGTACATCAATGGCATACACCCTCCTTGCTTATTACAATGAAACAACAAAATGACTATTTACATGACTCTTATTTACATTGACTATTCTCTTTTTATTTTTGGAACAAGAGATGATGGAATTGATAAATACTTGATTTTTTTGTATTTTTCTGATATATATATATATATATATTTTTTTTTTTTTTAAGGAGACACTTTTGATACATATACAAAAGGAAACAAAAGATTACATGACACTTTGCAAGAGGTAGCCCTTTTTGATGCACCCAGTTAAATTCGATGGTTGTCTTTCTTAATGTAACCTCCACCTTCTATCCCAACCAACCAAAGAACAAGCTAGTCAAGTTTCGTTCAGTATTCTAAAGTGATTGGCAATCGTAACTTCCTATCAAACACCTTGAAGATCGAGGCCATACATGTATTGGTAGATCGTGCGCGTGCAAATTTCTTATCACTATGTGAATTGTGCTAGAATCAGGGTGCCTAAATATCTAGACTAAGACTCCTAATAAAAATACATTTTTGCACAAGAGTCAACATTTCAAGGTAAATGAGCTCCATTTTTTATGATTTTTTTTTTTTTTCAATTTTTCAATTTTTTTGAATTTTGATTTGTCAATTTTTTTGAATTTTGATTTTTTTCAAAAAGAAGAAGGAGTTTTGTTTTCAATTATGGCATATTATCGAAGTATCTACTTTTCACCCCCAAACCTAAACTAAACATTGTCCTCAATGTTTCAAAATATGGAAAGAATTATAAAACAATATATGAAGAGGATCATGTTGAGTAGAGAAAAAGGAAAGAAAATACCCGATTTCGGCGAAAGCAATATTAGAACTCCGTTATTCAAGGAAAAAAAAATCCAACATATTTCAGCCGAGATCATATTGGATTAGCAAAATATATACAAAAGGAACAAAAAGGTTTTTAAGAAATTTTATCTACTGGATTATATACAAAAATTCACCATACACTAACAATCTAAAGAGTTGAGGATCAACCCAAAAGACAAAGTGTAGAGGTTTCAACAGCTTCACACAATAATAATATGGTAGGCATGCAAGTGAAGCTGTGAAACAAAATGAGCTACCCCCAAACCTGGATTTTACAGAAGATATAATTTTGAAAACAAAATCGCGCAGTTTCGGGGGTTCATCATGCAAAAGGTCTAGCTCAAAGTGAACTGTGCTAGGGACGGGCAAACATGCAATTTTAAACTGTGGTTCCTCAAATGTATTATACTTAGAAGCAAAATAGTCCAAGAGGACTTGGGAAGCACACAGTTCCAAACCTAGATTAGGAATTTTCAGAAAAATTGGTTTTACAATATTGGTACAAACCAAATCTAGGTTGGGTGGAAGGCCAACAGATTGTGACTCATGTAGGAGAATAGGTGCGTCATTATTAATCAAATCAAAATCTCCTAAATCATCCACACATGTCACATCATGCTCACAATCATCAATCAGTTTAGCAAGTTCACACTCAGAATCATCAACATCATCAACAAATTTATTCTCATGCATCGGCAAATCAGGAGAAATATCACAATGTGACCTAGGTAGAGAATCAGACACATCAAATATATTTTCATGCATATTGGTGTCTACAGAAGATTCAACTATTCCTATGTCATGCTCATCTTCACAGAATAATTGTACGAATCCCATGTCAATATCAAAATCATATGAATTACAATGAGTATTAGAAAAAACAACATTCATGAAGGTCGAGGGCGAGGGCGAGAAGCCATATGTTATTGAACCAACAGGTTCCACAATATTTTCATGTTCTTCTAACACATCATCATAATCATCATAATCATCATCATGGTAGCATGCATATTGGTCCTCATTAAAAGTGGTGGTGTCGTTAGTCGATTCATGTTCCTCTAAATTAGGTTCATATTCAACATCATTTACATGAATGGGACTAGACACTTCATTAGGGACAACATACATTTCCTCATGAATTTCCTCCTTTTGTAGGTGAAGCAAAATCTGATCTAAATATGCCTGAATTCGTGATGTAGATCTATCGAAGTTTTGCTCACTAAGTCTTAAAGCTTCTGTGGTGGAGTCTAAATTCATGGGAGTACAAAATTCTTCATGTTCAAATTGTGGTGAATGGTACATGTATGCATGGTCATTAGGGTCTATAAATGATTGATCGCAACCCTCAAAGGATTGATTATGGTCCCAATGACTACCATTCTCACAATTCATGGGCATTTCATACCTTGGATTTTCTCTAGATTGCCTAAAATTATGCAAAATATGACAATTCTCAACAGGGTGGTCTAAACTACCACATGCAGGACATGCATAGATTTTAGGTTGCCTAAGAAAATTAGATGTGACAGATTCCTCATGTGATTGCATTTCTAAAGCTGCGATTCGAGCTTCTAATTGATCGATCAGTGATGATTGTGTGAGTGAGGCACTAGCAAAATGTTCATTTTCACGTTGTGGCGAATGATGCATGTATGAATAGTCATTAGGGTTCATGTATTGCGGCTCGGGACTTTGAAAATGTCCATAATAATTCCTATGACTATTGACATCATGGTCTATGGGAGGTGCATAACGTGAAGTTTGTCCACACGCAAGTTCTCTAAGGGATTTGTTGTATTCCCCAACTGTAGAAAAAGATCTATACATGATTGGGCTCAAAACTAACATGACAACAAATGCAACTAAGGGTGAAAATGCAACTAACAGTTGAAACTGAAATTTAACAGGACAATTAACAGTGCAAGAACAATTGAAATTAGGCTAACCCAAATTGGGTGGAAACTTGGCTAGTCCAAGAACAGTTTTTACATCTCACATCACTTCCCTTTTATAGCTTACAAAATATCCAAATTTTCAGAAACCCTAAATTGGAAACCCTAATTTTTAAATTGGAAATTAAACTCACTCTCTGATGCAAATAGCCTCGACCCATGCTTGTACTTCTCCTCCTCTGCTAATCCTTTACTCGAACGCTGCTCCAATTTCCTTCTTCTCTCCACTGTGAAACCCTAGCTATGTTTGTCTTCTTGGTAGCATCAAAAATTAATGCTAAGAACAAGACAGACACGACTAGGGAAGAGGTAGGTGATGGTGGTGGCGTCCTTGTGGTCGTGGTGGAGATGGAGACGGCGGAGCAGACATGGCAGTGTCTGCCATGGTCGGGGGAAGAGAAGAAATTTGGGGGAAATGAGTTTTGGGGAAGAAGAAGGTGGGTGTTTGTTTTGGGTCGATGGGTTTGATGCTTAGGGTGTTGAGCGGGTTCATCAAACTTTGATGTCTAGCGATGAGACGCGTTGGATGTGAAGATGGTTGGTAGGTCTAACGGTGGTATGAGAGATGAATCACTTCGACCGTTGGATTGTGAAATACAACAAAGTTAACGGCTCGAGATGGGGTTAGGTGTTGAAGTGTAAGGCGGAGATATCAAACGTTGATGAACAGCAAGGGAGCGACCGTTGGATTCAACTACCATCTAATCTGAAGGCTTGGAATTTCAGCGCTGTGGTGCTTGGCAGAGACTTCAGATTTTGATGATCTATGAAGGAGCGACCATCGGATGCTTCTGAGAACTGATCTGATGGCTGAGAACGGAGGCGTTTTTGTGTGTAGAAAATGAGGTTGTGCGCACCATTCTTCGCGGCTTCCTTGCGTGATTTCTCCCGGCTTTTCACTACTTTTCTGCTCTTTTCGCTCCGCGACTCATCCGAACTTTATTTATTACCTAAAAATGCAAAATTAATTAATAAAAATATTTATTCTTGAAAACAATGAAAATACAGAATATGGGGTAAAATGTAGAATTAATGCACAAAAGATGAGTTAAAATGCCAACAAAAAGGGATAAATATATACAATATTTGGCACTCATCAAATACCCCCAAACCTGAATTTTACTTGTCCTCAAGTAAAACAAAACTAAGGAAATCCTAACTATACCACTGTCGCTGGTCTATCGAATGCATTTAGCGTATGCACTAAGCCTTTTAAACCACTAAGTGTCCCTAGTGGACGAGTGAAGTCTCGTGAAGGTTTGCTTAGAACGTACCTACAAAGTTCTAGGACAAAATATAAGCTCATATTCCATCAAATGTGACATGTGCAAGACAGTTTAAGCTCACAGCAAAATGGAGATGTCAATCTAGCTATCTAAGGCACAATCCTAGCACTGATAACAAATAAAGACATGTGATAAGAGTGTAAAGTGTATCTACACATGTGTAAAGAAAGATCGGATGTTATGACTACTAATCACCAAGAGATAGTTTCTCAGGCTAAGAACCAATGTCGAAATCTAGCTAGCTGTCCGGACTTTACGAGAATTGTGAATGAGTTGGAGGTATTTCACAATTACTCGCGTTGTACATCAATGGCATACACCCTTCCTTGCTTACAACACAAAAACACAAAATATGACTCTTTACATGACTCTTATTTACATTGACTACTCTCTTTTATTTTTGGAACAAGAGAGGATGAAATTGATAATACTTGATTTTTATTTATTTATTTATTTTTGAAATTTTTGAAATTTTTTTGAAATTTTTCTGAATATACACATCGATTTTTTTTTTTTTTGATAAGGAAACACTTTTGATACATATACAAAAGGAAACAAAAAATTACATGACACTTTGCAAGAGGTAGCCCTTTTTGATGCACCCAGTTAAATTCGATGGTTGTCTTTCTTAATGTAACCTCCACCTTCTATCCCAACCAACCAAAGAACAAGCTAGTCAAGTTTCGTTCAGTATTCTAAAGTGATTGGCAATCGTAACTTCCTATCAAACACCTTGAAGATCGAGGCCATACATGTATTGGTAGATCGTGCGCGTGCAAATTTCTTATCACTATGTGAATTGTGCTAGAATCAGGGTGCCTAAATATCTAGACTAAGACTCCTAATAAAAATACATATTTGCACAAGAGTCAACATTTCAAGGTAAATGAGCTCCATTTTTATGATTTTTTTTCAATTTTTTAATTTTTTTTTTGAATTTTGATTTTTCAATTTTTTTTGGAATTTTTCAATTTTTTTCAAAAAGAAGAAGGAGTTCGTTTTCAATTATAGCATATTATCGTGGCATCTACTCTATACCCCCAAACCTAAACTAAACATTGTCCTCAATGTTTCAAAATATGGAAAGAATTAAAATGCAACATATGGAAAGGGACATGCTGAGTAGAGTAAAAGGAGAGAGAATACCCGATTTCGGCGAAAGCAGAATTAAAACTCCCTTATTCAAGGCAAAAAAAAATCCAACATATTTCAGCCGAGATCATATTGGATTAGCAAAATATATACAAAAGGAACAAAAAGGTTTTTAAGAAATTTTATCTACTGGATTATATACAAAAATTCACCATACACTAACAATCTAAAGAGTTGAGGATCAACCCAAAAGACAAAGTGTAGAGGTTTCAACAGCTTCACACAATAATAATATGGTAGGCATGCAAGTGAAGCTGTGAAACAAAATGAGCTACCCCCAAACCTGGATTTTACAGAAGATATAATTTTGAAAACAAAATCGCGCAGTTTCGGGGGTTCATCATGCAAAAGGTCTAGCTCAAAGTGAACTGTGCTAGGGACGGGCAAACATGCAATTTCCAACTGTGGTTCCTCAAATGTATTATACTTAGAAGCAAAATAGTCCAAGAGGACTTGGGAAGCACACAGTTCCAAACCTAGATTAGGCATTCTCAGAAAAATTGGTTTTACAATATTGGTACAAACCAAATCTAGGTTGGGTGGAAGGCCATCAGATTGTGACTCATGTAGGAGAATAGGCACGTCATTATCAATCAAATAAAAATCTCCTAAATCATCTACACATGTCACATCATGCTCACAATCATCAATCAAATTAGCAAGTCCACAATCAGAATCATCAACATCATCAACAGATTTGTCCTCATGCATCGGCAATTCAATGGAAACATCATATGGAATACTAGAAGAGATATCATTCATTAAGGTCTGGGCAGAGAAGCCTAATGTATTTGAACCCAAAGGTTCCATAACATCATCAGTATAGACATGTTCTTCTAATATAATATCATAATTATTATCATCCTCAACAAAACAAGAGTGTCCTTCCCTAAAAACTATAGTGTTTCTATTCCACTCATTTACCTCTAGATTAGGTTCATGTTCAATATGACTATCATGAGTAGGGTTAAAAACACTATTTTGATAATTAATTTCATTAGGGATAAAAATGCTGCTATGATCATTCAATGTATGCATTTCTAAACTAGCAGTGTTTTGTTTGAGGAGATTGATGTTTTCCATTATAGATTGCATACAAGGGCTCATGTGAAATTGTTCGTCCTCCCCTTGTGGTGATTGATACATGGGTGCATGGTCGTTAGGGTCTATAAATGGTTGATCGCAACCTTGAAAAGGTTGATTATGGTCCCAATAACCACCATCATAATAATCTGTAGGTTCTACAAACCTTGTAATTTCTCCAGTCCGCCTAAATTCATGGAAAATATAGCAATTCGCAATAGTGTGGTCTAAGCCATCACATGCGGGACATGCATAGATTTCAGGTTGCCTAAGAAAATTAGATGTGACAGATTCCTCATGTGATTGCATTTCTAAAGCTGCGATTCGAGCTTCTAATTGATCGATCAGAGATGATTGTGTGGGTGAGGCACTAGCAAAATGTTCATTTTCACGTTGTGGCGAATGATGCATGTGTGAATAGTCATTAGGGTTCAAGTATTGAGGCTCGGGACTTTGAAAATGTCCATAATAATTCCTATGACTATTGACATCATGGTCTATGGGAGGTTCATAACGTGAAGTATGTCCACACGCAAGTTCTCTAAGGGATTTGTTGTATTCCCCAACTGTAGACCAAGATCTATACATGATTGGGCTCAAAAGCTAAGTAACTATATTACAAAGACCAAAATTTGGTTTTTAATGGGTTTGGATTTTTGGGAAAAATTTGGTTTTTATGGGAATGAAAAACATTTGGTTTTTGATGGGAAACATTTGGTTTTTATGGGGATAAGCCCACTGTTTTGGTTGTGCTTTGGTGAGGCAATGGGTTTGGAGAACTGTTGTGAAACAGAGCCCAACTTTCGGCCTAGAGTTTGGGTACACGGCCCACTAACGACTTTAGTAAGCCCAGAAACTAATGAAGCCCAGCTGAGTTGGTAGGTTCAGTTAACCTTGTTTAGGTTGTTTGTTGGGTTTTTGAAACCCAAAATTTTGATAGGGACAATCCCACAGTTAAGCTCAAATACAAACCCAAAAGTTAACTTAAATTACAAGCCCAACAAAAAAATGGAAAAAATTATTACAAGCCCACAAATTAAAAATGGAAGCCCACAGGTTGGGTTCTCTTAATGGGTTTAGGCTTACCTTTGAAGCACAGCCCAGCTGCTCAGTTTGGTTGCAAAAGCCCAGTTGGGCTTTAGATCATCCTAAGCTTTGGCTTTTCTGAGGCCCAGTTGGGTATTTCAGTTGCAAAGCCCAGTTGGGCTTTGTTCTTTTTTCAGCTGCTTGGAATCAGCCCAGTTGGGCTTTGGATCATAGCAACAGCAGGACCAGCAGGGGGTAGCAGCAGCTTGCCTTTGCACAGCAGCAACAGCTGAGGCACAGCAGCAGGATCAGGAGCAGCAGCAGGAGAAGCAGCTCAGCTCTATTTGGGCTTCACAGCAGCACATCAGCACCAGAGGTTTGTTCTCAGCCTCACAGCAAGGTCACAGCAACAACAGCAGGGGCAACAGCTTCAGCAACAGGAGCAATTCAGCAGCAACAGGCTGCAACAGCAGCACCACAAGCACCTGGCAACTCAGAGAAGAGGTTCAGTTCCCAGAATGATGCAGTTGAAGCAAAGGAGAAGAGATTATGCAAATGATGCAGATGCACTAGAGGTGGTACTAAGTTACAGCTACAGATGCAATATGCAAGATGAGTACACTAAGATGCTTATCAGAACTACACAGCAGGTATGAGCATGCAAAGAACAGCAAGAAAAACTTCAAAAACACGGCAGCCAAGTCCCCGGCAGCGGCGCCAAAAACTTGGTGGGGTTTTGAAAACACCTACAAACTGACCTGCAAGTGCACAGGGTCAATTGTAGTTAGTGATGGGAAGAAAAGGTTTGTCCACAGGGACTTGGAGGGAGCTATTGAAGTTCTCTAGCTAGTCTGAGCTAGTGACAGGCAGTGAAGATGGTATTTACAGAAGCAATAAAAATGAAGCAAAGAGAAAGACCAAGGCAGTGAGCCAAGGGCAGAGACAGTGAGCAAATAACCAAAGGCAGTGAAAGAGAATTAAACAAAGATGAGGTAAAATACTAAATAACACTAGGGATTTGATTCCACCATCTAACCTATCTAGGCAGTGTTACTTGTGAACTAAAATCTTGTCCCTAATGGACCTAGGTTAAGGTTCAAGCCTGCCTATGGTCCAGGGCTGCATTAGTGGAAGATAATTAGCTTAATTCACTAGCATCACCCCTAGCATTGAGTGTCTGTTTAAGGCACACTCAATCACAGGTGATGTTTGTTCCCTAACTTCATTACTTCCCTATTTCAGTGAAATGTGGATGGTTAAGTCCCTAAATTCTCTAGTTCACCCCTAGCATTGAGTGTCTTCTTACAGCACACTCAATCACAGGTGACTTCAATCACCAAGAACACTAACATCCTAATTCAGTTATACCTACAAGAGTGTTCACTAAGTTTTTTTCTACCCAACAAGGTCTTCAGGCTTCATCTAAGCCCCAACTGATGATCTAGAACATGTTGACAGTAATTGATGACATGATAAACATAAAGATTAATTGGAATTGCAAATAAAAAATTAACCCTAAATTAACAGTAAATTGACATTGGAATTAAACTGAAATTAACCCAATTAGGGGGTATCTCGGCTAACCAAGAACACCCCCTACACATACAACACCCCTTCTATTTATACCCAAAAATATGAATTAGGGTTCCATATGTTCTTCCCCAAAAAAATTCCCTAAAACAGTAAAATTAGGGTTACACAATTTTTTTACCTAATTTCTCTGATAATTGCTCCCTCACTTCGACCCATGCTTGTACTTCGCCTCCTGCTCCTCTCCGTGCTTCTCATGCCCTAAACCTAGTTATTCCAACAAACCCTAATCTAGGTCAGTGAGATACAGTTGGGGGTTAGGTGGAATAATTAGGTTCTAGGGAGATGGGGTGATGTTGTACAGAGTGGTATGGTGGTGGTTTGGTGGCTGTTGCAGGAGGGTTGGTGACGACAAGGAAGAAGGTGGTGGTGATGGTGGTGAGGCAGGGTATGGTGGTTGCAGACGGGGTGAGCTCGATTAGGTTCTGGCTAGGGGTTGTTTGGTTTGTGGGATATAGACTTAGGTGTTTGAGTGTTGAGCGGGATCATCGAACCTTGATGTTCCGTGATGAAAGGCGTAGGATGATAACTTCTGAAACGGATCTAACGGAGAAATTGAGACAGATCGTGAGCGACCGTTGGATGCAAAAATACAACGAAACTGACGGCTCAAGATGGAGTTAGGTGCTGTAGTGTAAGGCGGAGATATCAAACGTTGATGAACAGCAAGGGAGCGACCGTTGGATTCAACTACCATCTGATCTGAAGGCTTGGAATTTCAGCGCTGTGGTGCTTGGCAGAGACTTCAGATTTTGATGCTCTATGAAGGAGCGACCGTCGGATGCTTCTGAGAACTGATCTGATGGCTGAGAACGGAGGCGCTTTTGTGTGTAGAAAATGAGGTTGTGCGCACCATTCTTCGCGGCTTCCTTGCGTAATTTCTCCCGGCTTTTCACTACTTTTCTGCTCTTTTCGCTCCGCGACTCATTCGAACTTTATTTATTACCTAAAAATGCAAAATTAAGTAAGAAAAATATTTATTCTTGAAAACGATGAAAATACAGAATATGGGATAAAATGTAGAATTAATGCACAAAAGATGAGTTAAAATGCCAACAAAAAGGGATAAATATATACAATATTTGGCACTCATCAAATACCCCCAAACCTGAATTTTACTTGTCCTCAAGTAAAACAAAACTAAGGAAATCCTAACTATACCACTGTCGCTGGTCTCTCGAATGCATTTAGCGTATGCACTAAGCCTTTTAAACCACTAAGTGTCCCTAGTGGACGAGTTGAAGTCTCGTGAAGGTTTGCTTAGAACGTACCTACAAAGTTCTAGGTCAAAATATAAGCTCAGATTCCATCAAATGTGACATGTGCAAAACAGTTCAAGCTCACAGCAAAATGGAGATGTCAATCTAGCTATCGAAGGCACAATCCTAGCACTGATAACAAAAAAAAGACATGTGATAAGAGTGTAAAGTGTATCTACACATGTGTAAAGAAAGATCTGAAGTTATGACTACTAATCACCAAGAGATAGTTTCTCAGGCTAAGAACCAAGGTCGAAATCTAGCTAGCTGTCCGGACTTTACGAGAATTGTGAATGAGTTGGAGGTATTTCACAATTACTCGCGTTGTACATCAATGGCATACACCCTCCTTGCTTATTACAATGAAACAACAAAATGACTATTTACATGACTCTTATTTACATTGACTATTCTCTTTTTATTTTTGGAACAAGAGATGATGGAATTGATAAATACTTGATTTTTTTGTATTTTTCTGATTTTTTTTTTTTTTTTTTTTTGCAACGAAACACTTTTGATACATATACAAAAGGAAACAAAAGATTACATGACACTTTGCAAGAGGTAGCCCTTTTTGATGCACCCAGTTAAATTCGATGGTTGTCTTTCTTAATGTAACCTCCACCTTCTATCCCAACCAACCAAAGAACAAGCTAGTCAAGTTTCGTTCAGTATTCTAAAGTGATTGGCAATCGTAACTTCCTATCAAACACCTTGAAGATCGAGGCCATACATGTATTGGTAAATCGTGCGCGTGCAAATTTCTTATCACTATGTGAATTGTGCTAGAATCAGGGTGCCTAAATATCTAGACTAAGACTCCTAATAAAAATACATATTTGCACAAGAGTCAACATTTCAAGGTAAATGAGCTCCATTTTTATGATTTTTCATTTTTTTAATTTTTTTATGAATTTTGATTTTTTAATTTTTTTTGAAATTTTTCAATTTTTTCAAAAAGAAGAAGGAGTTTTGTTTTCAATTATAGCATATTATCGTGGTATCTACTCTATACCCCCAAACCTAAACTAAACATTGTCCTCAATGTTTCAAAATATGGAAAGAATTAAAATGCAACATATGGAAAGGGACATGCTGAGTAGAGTAAAAGGAGAGAGAATACCCGATTCCGGCGAAAGCACAATTCACATTGTGTGAGTGAGGCACTAGCAAAATGTTCATTTTCACGTTGTGGCAAACGATGCATGTGCGAATAGTCAGTAGGGTTCATGTATTGAGGCTCGGGACTTTGAAAATGTCCATAATAATTCCTATGACTATTGACATCATGGTCTATGGGAGGTGCATAACGTGAAGTTTGTCCACACGCAAGTTCTCTAAGGGATTTGTTGTATTCCCCAACTGTAGAAAAAGATCTATACATGATTGGCTCAAAAGCTAAGTAAAGAATGTACAAAGCTCAGAATTTGGTTTTTAATGGGTTTGGATTTTTGGGAAGAATTTGGTTTTTAATGTTGGGAGCAAGCCCACATTGGTGGGAGAAATTGTGTTGCCAAGGGAAGGTGAACTAAGCCCACAATGTGTATGCAAACTGAAGCCCAATGTAGCTTTTGAAATAGCCTAACTGTTGCTTGTTTGGTCGGAGGCCCAGTTGGGCTTTCAAAAGTTCAGTTTTTCTAATTTAAAACTACAGGCCCAAATCAGTCTAACATCACAAACCCACAAGCAATTAAACAAACAAGCCCACAAGTAATTAAGATTACAAGCCCAACAAAAAAAATGGAAAAAATTATTACAAGCCCACAAATGAAAAATGGAAGCCCACAGGTTGGGTTCTCTTAATGGGTTTAGGCTTACTTGCTTAAGCACAGCCCAGCTGCTCAGTTAGGTTGCAAAAGCCCAGTTGGGCTTTGGATCATCCTAAGCTTTGGTCTTTGTTGAGGCCCAGTTGGGCTTGGTTCAACTTGTGCAGCTTACAGCCCAGTTGGGCTTTGGTTCAACTTGTGCAGCTTACAGCCCAGTTGGGCTTTGGCTTTCCTTTGGCTTTACAACAGAAGCCCAGTTGGGTCAACCCAACAGCAACAGGCAGCTTGGAGAAGGCAGCACCAGCAAGAATGGCTAGCTGCACCAGGTTCACTCCAACTGCACCAGGTTCACTCCAACTGCACCAGGGCAGCCTAGCAGGAAGCAGTACAACAGTTACAGCTCCAGCACCAACATCTCCAAAGTTCCAGCAGGTTGCACAGCTGCAAGTCCTCAGCACCAGCAGCTTCTCAGCACCACAGTAAAATATCAACAGCAGCAGCAAAGCTGCAATGCAGGAAAATGCAAGATAATGTAATAAGCAAAGTGTGCAAGAAAATGCAAGAATGATGCAGTTATGCAGTGACAATGAAAAGTATGCAGTAAAATGCAGAAAATAAGAGCAAAGATAAAGATCAAACAGCAACAGCACCGCTACCGAGTCCCCGGCAGCGGCGCCAAAAACTTGGTGGGGTTTTGAAAACACCTATAAACTGACCTGCAAGTGCACAGGGTCAATTGTAGTTAGTGATGGGAAGAAAAGGTTTGTCCACAGGGACTTGGAGGGAGCTATTGAAGTTCTCTAGCTAGTCTGAGCTAGTGACAGGCAGTGAAGATGGTATTTACAGAAGCAATAAAAATGAAGCAAAGAGAAAGACCAAGGCAGTGAGCCAAGGGCAGAGACAGTGAGCAAATAACCAAAGGCAGTGAAAGAGAATTAAACAAAGATGAGGTAAAATACTAAAGAACACTAGGGATTTGATTCCACCATCTAACCTATCTAGGCAGTGTTACTTGTGAACTAAAATCTTGTCCCTAATGGACCTAGGTTAAGGTTCAAGCCTGCCTATGGTCCAGGGCTGCATTAGTGGAAGATAATTAGCTTAATTCACTAGCATCACCCCTAGCATTGAGTGTCTGTTTAAGGCACACTCAATCACAGGTGATGTTTGTTCCCTAACTTCATTACTTCCCTATTTCAGTGAAATGTGGATGGTTAAGTCCCTAAATTCTCTAGTTCACCCCTAGCATTGAGTGTCTTCTTACAGCACACTCAATCACAGGTGACTTCAATCACCAAGAACACTAACATCCTAATTCAGTTATACCTACAAGAGTGTTCACTAAGTTTTTTTCTACCCAACAAGGTCTTCAGGATTCATCTAAGCCCCAACTGATGATCTAGAACATGTTGACAGTAATTGATGACATGATAAACATAAAGATTAATTGGAATTGCAAATTAAAAATTAACCCTAAATTAACAGTAAATTGACATTGGAATTAAACTGAAATTAACCCAATTAGGGGGTATCTCGGCTAACCAAGAACACCCACTACACATACAACACCCCTTCTATTTATACCCAAAAATATGAATTAGGGTTCCATATGTTCTTCCCCAAAAAATCCCCTAAAACAGTAAAATTAGGGTTACACAATTTTTTTACCTAATTTCTCTGATAATCGCTCCCTCACTTCGACCCATGCTTGTACTTCGCCTCCTGCTCCTCTCCGTGCTTCTCATGCCCTAAACCTAGTTGTTCCAACAAACCCTAATCTAGGTCAGTGAGATACAGTTGGGGGTTAGGTGGAACAATTAGGTTCTAGGGAGATGGGGTGATGTTGTACAGAGTGGTATGGTGGTGGTTTGGTGGCTGTTGCAGGAGGGTTGGTGACGACAGGGAAGAAGGTGGTGGTGATGGTGGTGAGGCAGGGTATGGTGGTTGCAGACGGGGTGAGCTCGATTAGGTTCTGGCTAGGGGTTGTTTGGTTTGTGGGATATAGACTTAGGTGTTTGAGTGTTGAGCGGGATCATCGAACCTTGATGTTCCGTGATGAAAGGCGTAGGATGATAACTTCTGAAACGGATCTAACGGAGAAATTGAGACAGATCGTGAGCGACCGTTGGATGCAAAAATACAACGAAACTGACGGCTCAAGATGGAGTTAGGTGCTGTAGTGTAAGGCGGAGATATCAAACGTTGATGAACAGCAAGGGAGCGACCGTTGGATTCAACTACCATCTGATCTGAAGGCTTGGAATTTCAGCGCTGTGGTGCTTGGCAGAGACTTCAGATTTTGATGCTCTATGAAGGAGCGACCGTCGGATGCTTCTGAGAACTGATCTGATGGCTGAGAACGGAGGCGCTTTTGTGTGTAGAAAATGAGGTTGTGCGCACCATTCTTCGCGGCTTCCTTGCGTAATTTCTCCCGGCTTTTCACTACTTTTCTGCTCTTTTCGCTCCGCGACTCATTCGAACTTTATTTATTACCTAAAAATGCAAAATTAAGTAAGAAAAATATTTATTCTTGAAAACGATGAAAATACAGAATATGGGATAAAATGTAGAATTAATGCACAAAAGATGAGTTAAAATGCCAACAAAAAGGGATAAATATATACAATATTTGGCACTCATCAAATACCCCCAAACCTGAATTTTACTTGTCCTCAAGTAAAACAAAACTAAGGAAATCCTAACTATACCACTGTCGCTGGTCTCTCGAATGCATTTAGCGTATGCACTAAGCCTTTTAAACCACTAAGTGTCCCTAGTGGACGAGTTGAAGTCTCGTGAAGGTTTGCTTAGAACGTACCTACAAAGTTCTAGGTCAAAATATAAGCTCAGATTCCATCAAATGTGACATGTGCAAAACAGTTCAAGCTCACAGCAAAATGGAGATGTCAATCTAGCTATCGAAGGCACAATCCTAGCACTGATAACAAAAAAAAGACATGTGATAAGAGTGTAAAGTGTATCTACACATGTGTAAAGAAAGATCTGAAGTTATGACTACTAATCACCAAGAGATAGTTTCTCAGGCTAAGAACCAAGGTCGAAATCTAGCTAGCTGTCCGGACTTTACGAGAATTGTGAATGAGTTGGAGGTATTTCACAATTACTCGCGTTGTACATCAATGGCATACACCCTCCTTGCTTATTACAATGAAACAACAAAATGACTATTTACATGACTCTTATTTACATTGACTATTCTCTTTTTATTTTTGGAACAAGAGATGATGGAATTGATAAATACTTGATTTTTTTGTATTTTTCTGATATATATATATATATATATTTTTTTTTTTTTTAAGGAGACACTTTTGATACATATACAAAAGGAAACAAAAGATTACATGACACTTTGCAAGAGGTAGCCCTTTTTGATGCACCCAGTTAAATTCGATGGTTGTCTTTCTTAATGTAACCTCCACCTTCTATCCCAACCAACCAAAGAACAAGCTAGTCAAGTTTCGTTCAGTATTCTAAAGTGATTGGCAATCGTAACTTCCTATCAAACACCTTGAAGATCGAGGCCATACATGTATTGGTAGATCGTGCGCGTGCAAATTTCTTATCACTATGTGAATTGTGCTAGAATCAGGGTGCCTAAATATCTAGACTAAGACTCCTAATAATTACATATTTGCACAAGAGTCAACATTTCAAGGTAAATGAGCTCCATTTTTATGATTTTTAATTTTTTAATTTTTTTGAATTTTTTCGATTTTTTCAATAGAAGAAGGAGTTCGTTTTCAATTATAGCATATTATCATGGTATCTACTCTATACCCCCAAACCCAAACTAAACATTGTCCTCAATGTTTCAAAATATGGAAAGAATTAAAATGCAACATATGGAAAGGGACATGCTGAGTAGAGTAAAAGGAGAGAGAATACCCGATTTCGGCGAAAGCAGAATTAAAACTCCGTTATCCAAGGCAAAACTCCAACATATTCGGAGTCACAATGGATGAGCACAAAATATATACAAAAGGAAATTTAACTAACACATTATCTACAAGAAAATTTGGTTTTTAATGGGATTGGACTTTTTGGGAAAAATTTGGTTTTGTCGGGAGACATTTGGCTTTGATGGGAAAAAGAAAATTTTTGGTTTTTTAGGGAAACATTTGGAAAACTTTGGTTTTTATGGGAGAAATTTTTGGTTTTTGAAATTGGGAGCAAGCCCACTGTTGGTCCTCTAATGGAATGGGAGGAAGGCTGCGGCCCACGAAACACTAAGTTTTAATTTTGAAAGTTTAATTTGGCCCAGTTGGTTAAGGCCCGACGTTTGTTTTAAAACTTTGGTTTCGAGGTCCACTCTTGAGTGGAAACAAGCCCACAATCGGTTACAAGCTCAGCTGGGTTTAAAAACCCAGAATACAAAATACCAGTCCAAATTAAACAAGCTCACAAAAATTAAATACAAGCCCACAAATTAAACAAACAAGCCCACAAAAATTAATTACAAACCCAACAGAAAATAAAAAGCCCAAAAATTGGCTTTAATATTACAAGCCCACAATTAAAAATGGAAGCCCACAGGTTGGGTTCTCTTAATGGGTTTAGGCTTACTTGCTTAAGCACAGCCCAGCTGCTCAGTTAGGTTGCAAAAGCCCAGTTGGGCTTTAGATCATCCTAAGCTTTGGCTTTTCTGAGGCCCAGTTGGGTATTTCAGTTGCAAAGCCCAGTTGGGCTTTGTTCTTTTTCAGCTGCTTGGAATCAGCCCAGTTGGGCTTTGGATCATAGCAACAGCAGGACCAGCAGGGGGTAGCAGCAGCTTGCCTTTGCACAGCAGCAACAGCTAAGGCACAGCAGCAACAGCTGAGGCACAGCAGCAGGATCAGGAGCAGCAGCAGGAGAAGCAGCTCAGCTCTATTTGGGCTTCACAGCAGCACATCAGCACCAGAGGTTTGTTCTCAGCCTCACAGCAAGGTCACAGCAACAACAGCAGGGGCAACAGCTTCAGCAACAGGAGCAATTCAGCAGCAACAGGCTGCAACAGCAGCACCACAAGCACCTGGCAACTCAGAGAAGAGGTTCAGTTCCCAGAATGATGCAGTTGAAGCAAAGGAGAAGAGATTATGCAAATGATGCAGATGCACTAGAGGTGGTACTAAGTTACAGCTACAGATGCAATATGCAAGATGAGTACACTAAGATGCTTATCAGAACTACACAGCAGGTATGAGCATGCAAAGAACAGCAAGAAAAACTTCAAAAACACGGCAGCCAAGTCCCCGGCAGCGGCGCCAAAAACTTGGTGGGGTTTTGAAAACACCTACAAACTGACCTGCAAGTGCACAGGGTCAATTGTAGTTAGTGATGGGAAGAAAAGGTTTGTCCACAGGGACTTGGAGGGAGCTATTGAAGTTCTCTAGCTAGTCTGAGCTAGTGACAGGCAGTGAAGATGGTATTTACAGAAGCAATAAAAATGAAGCAAAGAGAAAGACCAAGGCAGTGAGCCAAGGGCAGAGACAGTGAGCAAATAACCAAAGGCAGTGAAAGAGAATTAAACAAAGATGAGGTAAAATACTAAAGAACACTAGGAATTTGATTCCACCATCTAACCTATCTAGGCAGTGTTACTTGTGAACTAAAATCTTGTCCCTAATGGACCTAGGTTAAGGTTCAAGCCTGCCTATGGTCCAGGGCTGCATTAGTGGAAGATAATTAGCTTAATTCACTAGCATCACCCCTAGCATTGAGTGTCTGTTTAAGGCACACTCAATCACAGGTGATGTTTGTTCCCTAACTTCATTACTTCCCTATTTCAGTGAAATGTGGATGGTTAAGTCCCTAAATTCTCTAGTTCACCCCTAGCATTGAGTGTCTTCTTACAGCACACTCAATCACAGGTGACTTCAATCACCAAGAACACTAACATCCTAATTCAGTTATACCTACAAGAGTGTTCACTAAGTTTTTTTCTACCCAACAAGGTCTTCAGGCTTCATCTAAGCCCCAACTGATGATCTAGAACATGTTGACAGTAATTGATGACATGATAAACATAAAGATTAATTGGAATTGCAAATAAAAAATTAACCCTAAATTAACAGTAAATTGACATTGGAATTAAACTGAAATTAACCCAATTAGGGGGTATCTCGGCTAACCAAGAACACCCCCTACACATACAACACCCCTTCTATTTATACCCAAAAATATGAATTAGGGTTCCATATGTTCTTCCCCAAAAAAATTCCCTAAAACAGTAAAATTAGGGTTACACAATTTTTTTACCTAATTTCTCTGATAATTGCTCCCTCACTTCGACCCATGCTTGTACTTCGCCTCCTGCTCCTCTCCGTGCTTCTCATGCCCTAAACCTAGTTGTTCCAACAAACCCTAATCTAGGTCAGTGAGAGACAGTTGGGGGTTAGGTGGAACAATTAGGTTCTAGGGAGATGGGGTGATGTTGTACAGAGTGGTATGGTGGTGGTTTGGTGGCTGTTGCAGGAGGGTTGGTGACGTTTGGTGGAGATGACAGGGGAGAAGGTGGTGGTGATGGTGGTGCGGCAGGGTATGGTGGTTGCAGACGGGGTGAGCTCGATTAGGTTCTGGCTAGGGGTTGTTTGGTTTGTGGGATATAGACTTAGGTGTTTGAGTGTTGAGCGGGATCATCGAACCTTGATGTTCGGTGATGAAAGGCGTAGGATGATAACTTCTGAAATGGATCTAACGGAGAAATTGAGACAGATCGTGAGCGACCGTTGGATGCAAAAATACAAC